>NC_142794.1:56614228-56734228 GCF_049724085.1 Artemia sp. Qi Xiang Cuo
ATACGCTGAATATGATGGTGTGAATTTCATTAAGGTTCTATAACTTTTAGGGGGTCTTTCCCCCTTTTTTTGGAAAATCAGCCAAATTTTCTCAGGCGCGTAACTTTTGATGGGTAAAATTAAACTTGATGAAACTTATATTTTTGAAATCAGAATTAAAATTTGATTCTTTTGATGAGTAGAGGTGACCCTATAACTCCCACGAGTACCACGTGGTTTATGGTTTTCTCAGTGAGAATGAAAAAACAGTTGAAATTCTCACTTGAAAAACCATGAATTTTTCAAATTCTCACTTGAAAAACCATGAATTTTCAAATTCTCACTTGAAAAACCATGAATTTTGTCACATTTATGTGTGTTTTTATGGTTTTCTCAGTGAGAATGAAAAAACAGAATTTTCTCACTTGAAAAACCATGAATTTTGTCACATTTATGGTTGTTTTCATGGATGGTTATGTGTGCTGGTCGATTTATTTGATGTTTTTCTCGGATGTCAACATCAAATTATGGATGTTTTATGGTTTTTGTCAGTGAGAATTTGAAAAACATGAATTTTCTAACATTTATGTCTGTTTTCATGGTTTTTGTCAGTGAGAATTTGAAAAACAGGAACTTTGTCACATTTAAGGATGACAACAGCAATTTATGTATGTTTCATGGTTTTCTCAGTGAGAATGAAAAAACAGGAATTTTCTCACTTGAAAAACCATGAATTTTGTCACATTTATGTCTGTTTTTATGGATTTGTCAGTGAGAATTTGAAAAACAGGAATTTTCTCACATTTTTGTATGTTTTTATGGTTTTCTCAGTGAGAATGAAAAAACAGGAACTTTCTCACTTGGAAAACCATAAACCACGTGGTCCTGTCACGAGTAGCACCTGTGAACTTGATTTACATAATCGCTAGGGAAATTATTGATTCACGAAGAGGGAATTAGGAAACATTAAGGCTTCTTTAATCTTTAGGCCTGTCACGAGTAGCACCTGTGAACTTGATTTACATAATCGCTAGGTGAAATTATTGATTCACGAAGGGGAGAATTAAGAAACATTAAGGATTCTTTAATCTTATGTCTGAGGGATCAACGTTCTTTAGGTCAGAGAGAAAAATTAATATTCTATTTTCAAATAGGGCTTCATTGATCTTTAGTGTCAGGAATTATAATTGACATCACTTGTTATCTTGGAATTATGCGGGAGTCTAAAGAGATAGAAATTCTATTTTTAAATACGGCTTCACGGAGCTTTAAGTCGGAGAGGTAAATTGATATTCTAACGAAACCCTAATAGTTTAGCTAGGAAAATTTATGAGATGAAGAGATTAACGTAGGAATGGGTTTCCTAGAAATTTGAAATGCGTTAGCGCAGAGATGCCATACAAAAGGAACACGCTGAAATTACGTTTAGGGATTATTTGGGCGAAACGGTTTTATCCATTTTATGGGATTATTTCGGCGAAACCGTTAGAGACATTTTGAAAGAAGATTTTAGAAAGGGTTTTAGAAGAGGTTTTGAGTGTGGTCGTTATAATACACAAGTTCCATTTGAACAGTGTTGTGAGGTCCTCTACCCCAACCCCAAAGGGTTCCGATCCCCCACCACAACCCCGAAGGAAGCCCCCGGTACTCAAAGGCCCCCCAAGCTCCCATAGAGCCCCAACCCCCCAAACGCCCTCCTCAGACCCTCAAAGACCCTCCTCTGGTCCTCAAAGGGCCCCCGGACCCCCAAAGGGTACCCCGGACCCCAAAGGGCACCCCAGACCCCAAAGGGCACCCCGGACCCCAAAGGCCCTCCCCCCGGTCCTCAAAGGGCCCCCCTGGCCCCAAAGGCCCCCCTCCCTCTTCCTCCCTCCTCCCCTCCTCCTCCTCCTCCTCCTCCTCCTCCTCCTCCTCCTCCTCCTCCTCCTCCTCCTCCTCCTCCTCCTCCTCCTCCCCTCCCCTCCTCCCTCCTCCTCCCCCCCCCTCCCCTCCCCTTCCCCCTCCCCCATTTTTTATACTTTTTTTGTGCATTGAGACACAGAAGGGACATCCCTCCCCCAAGGGTCCCCCCAACACCCTCCCCGGGCCCCCCCCCCCCCAAAGAGTTCCCCTCTCCATTTTTTTTTAATACTTTTTTATGGCTTTATTATATCTTTTCTGAACAAGTTCCATTCATAATGTCATTCCTAAACCCATTTTCCAAACCTCAAAGAGTCCCCTCCCCAATTTGTAAATACTTTCTTGAATTTTTTAACATGGTATTTTTTTAACTTTTTACGTATCTTAAAATGACATGAAATATGCTTACGGCTCTACCAATCATACTCTGCGCTTGTTCATGGACACGACGTGGCTTTCCCACTGGTACTCTATGACAGGTTATCGACACTACCTAGTTTATTGCATGCATTAAACCAGTATTTTTTACGCAGTGGAAGGATAAACACACAATTCATATCTGTAAAAAAGTGAGGATGAATTATTCGACGAACGTATGTGCACATGAAAAAATCATTGTCGTATTGAATGCTGACAAGGAGAAATACCTGAACTATGAAACGAGTGCAAGCGGTAACACTATTGGAAATGTATGCATGCGTGGTCATGACAGCGAGAAGTTAGATTTCTTTGGAGTACCCAAGAATTTCAATCGTGTAAACGGTGGATATTCAAGAGTATCATTACCAGAGAAATTAGTGCTCAAAGAGAATGCAAACTTAAAAATAATTGTCGATGATCGGGGACAACTCCTTGCTACGGCTTCTGGTAACACATTACCTGTTGATAAATCCTATCATCCTCTTTCCGGTATTAGCATTTTAAAGACAACAAGAAGAAGACAAGCATACTCCTGCACCAACATCATAAATCATATCTTGTCAATGTGTCAAAACTGCCATCTATGTAAAAATAATGTGACAATAGACAGTGAAATCGCAGGCAGAATAAAAAGGACATTAGCAGACAATATCATCAATGAATATAAAGATGAATTGACGGAAAGTGAAGCGCAAGTGAACTAATAATGTGTAATAATGTATTTAACGTATTTTTATATTAATATTCTACATGCCATCATTTCATTAAAAATATTTTATGCATTATTTTGTTAAGTGTTCATTATTTTTAGGGTTTGGCAGAAAGTTAACGTTCAGAATATCTATTAAAAGGGTCAGAGATGAAAGAAAAAGAATTTTTAGAGATAGAGATGCTACTAGCAGACTCAATTTTTCATGGAAGATAAAAAAGTTCAAGTTCTCGACGGAATTTTATCAAAGAACACAATTCATTTCTAATTTCTACAGAGAAAATAAAAATCTTCCACTACAGTTCTTTATTTCACAAAGACATAAAGAAATTTAAAGTTCAATTCTAAATTTTTAGGTGGAAGATAGAAAAAGTAATACCATACTTGTGAATATTTTCATGGCAGATAAAAAGTTCTAGTTCAATTTAAAATTTTCTCAACGAAGTGAAGAAAAGTTCAAGTTCTCTTCTGAACTTTACCAAAGAACACGCTTCAATTCTAATTTCCACAGAGAAAACAAAAATCCTCCACTTCAGTTCTTTATTTCACAAAGACATAAAGAAATTTAAAGTTCAATTCTAATTTTTCGGTGACAGATAGGAAAAGTTATACTATGATTTTGATTATTTTCTATGAAGGTAAAAAGTTCTAGTTCATTTTTAAATTTTCACAACGAAGTGAAGAAAAGTTCAAGTTCTCTTTGGAATTTTACCAAAGAACACTTTAATCCTAATTTCTCCAGAGAAAACTAAAATCTTCCACTTCAGTTCTTTATTTCACAATGAGATAAAGAAATTTAAAGTACAATTCTAATTTTTCGGTTGGAAGATAGAAAAAGTAATACCATACTTATGAATATTTTCATGTAAGATAAAAAGTTTTAATTCAATTTAAAATTTTCTCAACAAAGTCAAGAAAAATTTCAGTTCTCTTCTGAATTTTACCAAAGAACGCACTACAATTCTAATTTCGACAGAGAAAACAAAAATCTTCCACTTCAGTTCTTTATTTCACAAAGACATAACGAAATTTAAAGCTCAATTCTAATTTTTCGGTGGTAGATAGAAAAAACAATACCCTACTTGTGAATATTTTCACGGAAGATAAAAAGTTCTAGTTCAATTTAAAATTTTCTCAACGAAGTCAAGGAAAGTTCAAGTTCTCTTCGGAATTTTACCAAAGAACATGCTACAATTCTAATTTCTTCAGAGAAAACAAAAATCTTTCACTTCAGTTCTTTATTTCACAAAGACATAAAGAAATTTAAAGTTCTATTCTAATTTTTCGGTTGGAAGATAGAAAAAGTAATACCATACTTGTGAATATTTTCATGGAAGATAAAAAGCTCTAATTCAATTTAAAATTTTCTCAACAAAGTGAAGAAAAATTCCAGTTCTCTTCTGAATTTTACCAAAGAATGCACTTCAATTCTAATTTCGACAGAGAAAACAAAAATCTTCCACTTCAGTTCTTTATTTCACAAAGACATAAAGAAATTTAAAGTTCTATTCTAATTTTTCGGGGGTAGATAGGAAAAGCAATACCGTACTTGTGAATATTTTTACGGAAGATAAAAAGTTCTAGTTCAATTTAAAATTTTCTCAACGAAGTCAAGGAAAGTTCAAGTTCTCTTTGGAATTTTACCAAAGAACACGCTTCAATTCTAATTTCTCCAGAGAAAACAAAAATCTTTCACTTCAGTTCTTTATTTCACAAAGACATAAAGAAATTTAAAGTTCTATTCTAATTTTTCGGTTGGAAGATAGAAAGAGTAATACCATACTTGTGAATATTTTCATGGAAGATAAAAAGTTCTAGTTCAATTTAAAATTTTCTCAACGAAGTCGAGGAAAATTCAAGTTATCTTCTGAATTTTACCAAAGAACACACTTCAATTCTAATTTCGCCAGAGAAAACAAAAATCTTCCACTTGAGTTGTTTATTTCACAAAGACATAAATAAATTTAAAGTTCACTTCTAAATTTTTCGGTGGTAGATAGGAAAATCAAGCCCGTAAACTCGAAATATTTTCATTGAAGATAAAAAATTCGAGTTAAATTTAAAATTTTATCAACGATGTCAAGAAAATTTCAAGTTTTAAATTCTGAATTTTACCAAATAACACGCTACAATTCTAATTTCTCCAGAGAAAACAAAAATCTACCACTTCAGTTCTTTATTTCACAAAGACATAAATAAATTGAAGCTCAATTCTAATTTTTCGGTGGTAGATAGGAAAAGAAATACCCTACTTGTGAATATTTTCATGGAATATAAAAAGTTCTAATTAAAGTTAAAATTTTCTCAACGAAGTCAAGTAAAGTTCAAGTTCTCTTCGGAATTTTACCAAATAACACACTACAATTCTAATTTCTCCAGAGAAAACAAAATCTTCAACTTCATTTCTTTATTTCACAAAGAAATGAAGAAATTTAAAGTTCAATTCTAATTTTTCGGTTGGAAGATAGAAAAACCAATACCATACTTGTGAATATTTTCACGGAAAATAAAAAGTTCTAGTTTAATTTAAAATTTTCTCAACAAAGTGAAGAAAAATTCAAGTTCTCTTCTGAATTTTACCAAAGAACGCACTTCAATTCTAATTTCGCCAGAGAAAACATAAATCTTCCACGTCATTTTTAAGTTCACCAAGAGATAAAGAAATTTAAAGTTCAATTCTAATTTTTCGGTGGCAGATAGGAAAAGTTATACTATGATGTTGATTATTTTCTATGTAGGTAAAAAGTTCTAGTTCATTTTTTAATTTTCTCAACGAAGTGAAGAAAAGTTCAAGTTCTCTTCGGAATTTTACCAAAGAACACACTTTAATTCTAATTTCTCCAGAGAAAACAAAAATCTTCCTCTTCAGTTGTTTATTTCACCAAGACATAAAGAAATTTAAAGTTCAATTCTAAATTTTTCGGTGGAAGATAGAAAAAGCAATACCGTACTTGTGAAATATTTTCACGGAAGATAAAAAGTTCTAGTTCAATTTAAAATTTTCTCAACGAAGTCAAGGAAAGTTCAAGTTTTCTACTGAATTTTACCAAAGAACACAATACAAGTCTAATTTCTCCAGAGAAAATAAAAATCTTCCGCATAAGTTCTTTATTTCACAATGACATAAAGAAATTTAAAGTTCAATTCTAAATTTTTCGGTGGCAGATAGAAAAAGTAATACCACACTTGTGAATATTTTCCCGGAAGATAAAAAGTTCTAGTTCAATTTAAGATTTTCTCAACGAAGTGAAGAAAAATTCAAGTTCTCTTCTGAATTTTACCAAAGAACACACTTCAAGTCTATATTCTCCAGAGAAAATAAAAATCTTCCAATTCATTTCTTTATTTCACAAAGACATAAAGAAATTTAAAGTTCAATTCTAAATTTTTCGATGGCTGATAGAAAAAGTAATACCATACTTGTGAATATTTTCCCGGAAGATAAAAAGTTATAGTTCAATTTAAAATTTTCTCAACGAAGTGAAGAAAAGTTCATGTTCTCCTCTGAACTCTACCAAAGAACACACTTCAATTCTAATTTCTCCAGAGAAAAGAAAATCTTCCACTTCAGTTCTTTATTTCACAAAGGCATAAAGAAATTTAAAATTCAATTCTAAATTTTTCGGTGAGAGATATAAAAAATAATATCATACTCGTGAATATTTTCACAGAAGATAAATATCATACAGGTGAATATTTCCACGGAAGATAAAAAATTCTAGTTCAATTTTAAATTTTCTCAACGAAGTCGAGGAAAGTTCAAGTTCTATACTGAATTTTACCAAAGAACACTCTTCAATTCTAATTTCCCCAGAGAAAACAAAAATCTTCCACTTCAGTTCTTTATTTCACAAAGACATAAAGAAATTTAAAGTTCAATTCTAATTTTTCGGTGGAAGATAGAAAAAGTAATACCATACTTGCAAATATTTTCACAGAAGATAAATACCATACATTTAAATATTTTCCCGGAAGATAAAAAGTTCTAGTTCAATTTTAAATTTTCACAACGAAGTGAAGAAAAGCTCAAGTTCTCTTCTGAATTTTCTTAAAGAAGTGAAAAAAGTTTGCCCAATTCTGAATTTTACCAATGAAAATGAAAAAGATCCCACTTCAGTTCTTAATTTCTCAAACTAGGTTAAGTTAGGTTAGGTTAGACCACGTACGCGTCACTTAGGTTAGCTTAGGTTAGGTGAGAGACAGGCAAAAAGTTAGGTGTATGATTAGGTTAGGTTAGGTTAGATTAAGTTCTCTTAGATTCAGTTAGGTTAGGTTAAGTTAGGTTAGGCTAGGTTAGCCTACGTACGCGCACGTACGTAGGCTAGCATAGCCTAACCTAACTTAACCTAACCTAACTTAATCTAACATAACTAAATCTAACCTAACCTAACCTACTCATGCACCTAACTTTTTGCCTGTCTCTCACCTAACCCAAGCTAACCTAAGTGACGCGTACGTGGGCTAACCTAACCTAACTTAACCTAGTTTGAGAAATTAAGAACTGAAGTGGGAGCTTTTTCATTTTCATTGGTAAAATTCAGAATTGGGCAAACTTTTTTCACTTCATTAAGAAAATTCAGAAGAGAACTTGAGCTTTTCTTCACTTCGTTGTGAAAATTTAAAATTGAACTAGAACTTTTTATCTTCCGGGTAAATATTAACATGTATGGTATTTATCTTCTGTGAAAATATTCACAAGTAGGGTATTACTATTTCTATCTTCCACCGAAAAATTAGAATTGAACTTTAAATTTCTTTATGTCTTTGTGAAATAAAGAACTGAAGTGGAAGATTTTTGTTTTCTCTGGGGGAATTAGAATTGAAGCGTGTTCTTTGGTAAAATTCAGTAGAGAACTTGAACTTTCCTTGACTTCGTTGAGAAAATTTAAAATTGAACTAGAACTTTTTATCTTCCGGGAAAATATTCACCTGTATGGTATTTATCTTCTGTGAAAATATTCACGAGTATGATATTAATTTTTCTATCTCTCACCGAAAAATTTAGAATTGAACTTTAAATTTCTTTATGCCTTTGTGAAATAAAGAACTGAAGTGGAAGATTTTGTTTTCTCTGGAGAAATTAGAATTGAAGTGTGTTCTTTGGTAGAGTTCAGAGGAGAACTTGAACTTTTCTTCACTTCGTTGAGAAAATTTTAAATTGAACTATAACTTTTTATCTTCCGGGAAAATATTCACAAGTCTGGTATTACTTTTTCTATCATCCACCGAAAAATTTATAATTGAACTTTAAATTTCTTTATGTCATTGTGAAATAAAGAAATGAATTGGAAGATTTTTATTTTCTCTGTAGAATATAGAGAATTGTAGTGTGTTCTTTGGTAAAATTCAGAAGAGAACTTGAAGTTTTCTTCACTTCTTTGAGAAAATTTAAAATTGAACTTTAACTTTTTATCTTCCGGGAAAATATTCACAAGTGTGGTATTACTTTTTCTATCTGCCATCGAAAAATTTAGAATTGAACTTTAAATTTCTTTATGTCATTGTGAAATAAAGAACTTATGCGGAAGATTTTTATTGTCTCTGGAGAAATTAGAGTTGTATTGTGTTCTTTGGTAAAATTCAGTAGAAAACTTGAACTTTCCTTTACTTCGTTGAGAAAATTTTAAATTGAACTAGAACTTTTTATCATCCGTGAAAATATTCACAAGTACGGTATTGCTTTTCCTATCTACCACCGAAAAATTTAGAATTGAACTTTAAATTTCTTTATGTCTTTGTGAAATAAACAACTGAAGTGGAAGATTTTTGTTTTCTCTGGAGAAATTAGAATTAAAGCGTGTTCTTTGGTAAAATTCCGAAGAGAACTTGAACTTTTCTTCACTTCGTTGAGAAAATTAAAAATGAACTAGAACTTTTTACCTTCATAGAAAATAATCAAAATCATAGTATAGCTTTTCCTATCTGCCATCGATAAATTATAATTGAACTTTAAATTTTTTTATCTCTTGGTGAACTTAAAAATGACGTGGAAGATTTATGTTTTCTCTGGCGAAATTAGAATTGAAGTGCGTTCTTTGGTAAAATTCAGAAGAGAACTTGAATTTTTCTTCACTTTGTTGAGAAAATTTTAAATTAAACTAGAACTTTATTTTCAGTGAAAATACTCTCAAGTATGGTATTGCTTTTCTATCTTCCAACCGAAAAATTAGAATTGAACTTTAGAGGCCTTTATGTCTGATGTGTAATAAAGGGCCGGAAGCTGGAAAGATTTTGTTTTCTCTGGAAAATTAGAATTGTACAGCGTGTTCTTCGGTAAAATTCACAAGTAGTTGCTTTCTATCTGCCATCAAAAAATTTAGAATTTAAATTTAACTTTCTTTATGTCGTTGTGAATTAAAGACCCGCCGTTTGATATTTGTTGAGTCCATGGAGAAATAAATATTGAGCGGTGTGCTTTTATTAAATTCATTAGGGAAGTTTAAATTTTGTCCACGTCTTTGAGAAAAGTTAACAATGAACTAAACATTTTTATCGTAAATGTAAATATTATATAGTAAGGTATTACGTTTTCTATATTCAATAAGAAAAAATAGAATAGAACTTTAAATTTCTTTATGTCTTTGTGAAATAAAGAACTGAAGTGAAAGATTTTTGTTTTCTCTGGAGAAATTAGAATTGTAGCGTGTTCTTTGGTAAAATTCTGAAGAGAACTTGAAATTTCCTTGACTTCGTTGAGAAAATTTTAAATTGAACTAGAACTTTTTATCTTCCGTGAAAATATTCACAAGTATGGTATTGCTTTTCCTATCTACCACAGAAAAAATAGAATAAAACTTTAAATTTCTTTATGTCTTTGTGAAATAAAGAACTGAAGTGGAAGATTTTTGTTTTCTCTGTCGAAATTAGAATTGAAGTGCATTCTTTGGTAAAATTCAGAAGAGAACTGGAATTTTTCTTCACTTTGTTGAGAAAATTTTAAATTGAATTAGAGCTTTTTATCTTCCATGAAAATATTCACAAGCATGGTATTACTTTTTCTATCTTCCAACCGAAAAATTAGAATAGAACTTTAAATTTCTTTATGTCTTTGTGAAATAAAGAACTGAAGTGAAAGATTTTTGTTTTCTCTGGAGAAATTAGAATTGTAGCGTGTTCTTTGGTAAAATTCCAAAGAGAACTTGAACTTTCCTTGACTTCATTAAGAAAATTTTAAATTGAACTAGAACTTTTTATCTTCCGTGAAAATATTCACAAGTAGGGTATTGCTTTTCCTATCTACCACCGAAAAATTAGAATATAACTTTAAATTTCTTTATGTCTTTGTGAAATAAATAACTGAATTGGAAGATTTTTGTTTTCTCTGTCGAAATTAGAATTGAAGTGCGGTCTTTGGTAAAATTCAGAAGAGAACTGGAATTTTTCTTCACTTTGTTGAGAAAATTTTAAATTGAATTAGAACTTTTTATCTTCAATGAAAATATTCATAAATATGGTATTACTTTTTCTATCTTCCAACCGAAAAATTAGAATTGTACTTTAAATTTATTTATCTCATTGTGAAATAAAGAACTGAAGTGGAAGATTTTAGTTTTCTCTGGAGAAATTAGGATTAAAGTGTGTTCTTTGGTAAAATTCCAAAGAGAACTTGAACTTTTCTTCACTTCGTTGTGAAAATTTAAAAATGAACTAGAACTTTTTAACTTCATAGAAAATAATCAAAATCATAGTATAACTTTTCCTATCTGCCACCGAAAAATTAGAATTGAACTTTAAATTTCTTTATGAAATAAAGAACTGAAGTGGAAGATTTTTGTTTTCTCTGTGGAAATTAGAATTGAAGCGTGTTCTTTGGTAAAGTTCAGAAGAGAACATGAACTTTTCTTCACTTCGTTGAGAAAATTTTAAATTGAACTAGAACTTTTTATCTGCCATGAAAATATTCACAAGTATGGTATTACTTTTTCTATCTTCCACCGAAAAATTTAGAATTGAACTTTAAATTTCTTTATGTCATTGTGAAATAAAGAACTGAAGTGGAAGATTTTTATTTTCTCTGTAGAAATTAGAAATGAATTGTGTTCTTTGATAAAATTCCGACGAGAACTTGAACTTTTTATCTTCCGTGAAAAATTGAGTCTGCTAGTAGCATCTCTATCTCTAAAAATTCTTTTTCTTTCATCTCTGACCTTTTTAATAGATATTCTGAACGTTAACGTTCTGTCAAACCCTAAAAATAATGAACACTTAACAAAATAATGCATAAAATATTTTTAATGAAATAATGACATGTAGAATATTAATATAAAAATACGTTAAATACATTATTACACATTATTAGTACACTTGCGCGTCACTTTCCGTCAATTCATCTTTATATTCATTGATGATATTGTCTGCTAATGTCCTTTTTATTCTGCCTGCGATTTCACTGTCTATTGTCACATTATTTTTACATAGATGGCAGTTTTGACACATTGACAAGATATGATTTATGATGTTGGTGCAGGAGTATGCTTGTCTTCTTCTTGTTCTCTTTAAAATGCTAATACCGGAAAGAGGATGATAGGAGTTATCAACAGGTAATGTGTTACCAGAAGCCGTAGCAAGGAGTTGTCCCCGATCATTGACAATTATTTTTAAGTTTGCATTCTCTTTGAGCACTAATTTCTCTGGTAATGATACTCTTGAATATCCACCGTTTACACGATTGAAATTCTTGGGTACTCCAAAGAAATCTAACTTCTCGCTGTCATGACAACGCATGCGTACATTTCCAATAGTGTTACCGCTTGCACTCGTTTCATAGTTCAGGTATTTCTGCTTGTCAGCATTCAATACGACAAAAATTTTTTCATGTGCACATACGTTCGTCGAATAATTCATCCTCACTTTTTTACAGATATGAATTGTGTGTTTATCCTTCCACTGTACAAAAAATACTGATTTAATGCATGTAATAAACTAGGTAGTGTCGATAACCTGTCATATAGTACCAGTGTGAAAGCCACGTCGTGTCCATGAACAAGCGCAGAGTATGATTGTTAGAGCCGTAACAATATTTAATGAAATTTTAAGATACGTAAAAAAGTTAAAAAAATACCATGTAAAAAAATTCAAGAAAGTATTTACAAATTGGGGAGGGGACTCTTTGAGGTTGGAAAATGGGTTTAGGAATGACATTATGAATGGAACTTGTTCAGAAAAGATATAATAAAGCCATAAAAAAGTATTAAAAAAAAAAATGGAGAGGGGAACTCTTTGGGGGGGGGGGGCCCGGGGAGGGTGTTTGGGGGACCCTTGGGGGAGGGATGTCCCTTCTGTGTCTCAATGCACAAAAAAAGTATAAAAAATGGGGGAGGGGAAGGGGAGGGGGAGGGGGGGAGGAGGAGGAGGGAGGAGGGGAGGGGAGGAGGAGGAGGAGGAGGAGGAGGAGGAGGAGGAGGAGGAGGAGGAGGAGGAGGAGGAGGAGGAGGAGGAGGAGGGGGAGGAGGGAGGAAGAGGGAGGGGGGCCTTTGGGGCCAGGGGGGCCCTTTGAGGACCGGGGGGAGGGCCTTTGGGGTCCGGGGTGCCCTTTGGGGTCTGGGGTGCCCTTTGGGGTCCGGGTTACCCTTTGGGGGTCCGGGGGCCCTTTGAGGACCAGAGGAGGGTCTTTGAGGGTCTGAGGAGGGCGTTTGGGGGGTTGGGGCTCTATGGGAGCTTGGGGGGCCTTTGAGTACCGGGGGCTTCCTTCGGGGTTGTGGTGGGGGATCGGAACCCTTTGGGGTTGGGGTAGAGGACCTCACAACACTGTTCAAATGGAACTTGTGTATTATAACGACCACACTCAAAACCTCTTCTAAAACCCTTTCTAAAATATTCTTTCAAAATGTCTCTAACGGTTTCGCCAAAATAATCCCATAAAATGGATAAAACCGTTTCGCCCAAATAATCCCTAAACGTAATTTCAGCGTGTTCCTTTTGTATGGCATCTGTGCGCTAACGCATTTCAAATTTCTAGGAAACCCTTTCCTACGTTAATCTCTTCATCTCATAAATTTTCCTAGCTAAACTATTAGGGTTTCGTTAGAATATCAATTTACCTCTCCGACTTAAAGCTCCGTGAAGCCGTATTTAAAAATAGAATTTCTATCTCTTTAGACTCCCGCATAATTCCAAGATAACAAGTGATGTCAATTATAATTCCTGTTACTAAAGATCAATGAAACCCTATTTGAAAATAGAATATTAATTTTTCTCTCTGACCTAAAGAACGTTTATCCCTCAGACATAAGATTAAAGAAGCCTTAATGTTTCTTAATTCTCCCCTTCGTGAATCAATAATTTCCCCTAGCGATTATGTAAATCAAGTTCACAGGTGCTACTCGTGACAGGACTAAAGATTAAAGAAGCCTTAATGTTTCCTAATTCCCTCTTCGTGAATCAATAATTTCCCCTAGCGATTATGTAAATCAAGTTCACAGGTGCTACTCGTGACAGGACCACGTGGTTTATGGTTTTCCAAGTGAGAAAGTTCCTGTTTCTTCATTCTCACTGAGAAAACCATAAAAACATACAAGAATGTGAGAAAATTCCTGTTTTTCAAATTCTCACTGACAAAAACCATAAAAACATACATAAATGTGACAAAATTCATGGTTTTTCAAGTGAGAAAATTCCTGTTTTTCCATTCTCAGTGAGAAAACTATTTAACAGACATGAATTGCTGTTGACATCCATAAATGTGACAATATTCATGTTTTTCAAATTCTCACTGACAAAAACCATGAAAACAGACATAAATGTGAGAAAATTCATGTTTTTCAAATTCTCACTGACAAAAACCATAAAACATCCATAATTTGATGTTGACATCCGAGAAAAACATCAAATAAATCGACCAACACACATAACCATCCATGAAAACAACCATAAATGTGACAAAATTCATGGTTTTTCAAGTGAGAAAAATTCTGTTTTTTCATTCTCACTGAGAAAACCATAAAAACAGACATAAATCTGACACACTTCATTTTTTTTCAAGTTATAAATTTAAAATGCATGTAATATAAAGTTATAAATTGAAAAATTAATGTTTTTTCATGTGAGACTTTCATCTTTTTTTTCTTAATAACTGAGAAAACCATAAACAACGTTGTTCTCGTGGGAGTAATAGGGTCACCTCTACTTTGATGTACCTATTGGTACCAAAATTCCGTTTTTTAGAGTTTCGGTTACCATTGAGCCGGGTCGCTCCTTACTTACAGTTCGTTACCACGAACTGTTTGATAGAGAAACCATTGTGAATTTATTTTTATCTACTATTCATCCCGTAAATGTTTTTTTCTTTTCTGTAATTGTTTTACTGGTTGTGATTAAACAGAGATAAGAGCTGTTGATCTATGAAGTTAGTCAAATGAACAGGGAAACCCCTGCGGCGAAACCACCTGACTCTATCATGCAATTAATTAAAAAAAAACTTTTTCCACAAAATAAGTTTTTCAAAGAAAAGTGAAGAACTCCATTAAACTAAAAATTAGCAAAAATAAAATCAAATAATCTACGAAGCTTGCAACTACCGCAAATCAGCATCAATAAATAAATGAAACCCAAAACGAACAGAAATTAAAATAAATAACCGAGTCAAACTCAAAACGAGCAGAAATTAAGTTGATTAAAGCAGAAATTAAAGCAGAATTTAAGTTGGGCTCAAAACCCCTATGCCTTCCCAAGACCAGATCATAATTTGCACTTTATTGAAAAAAATATAAATGTTCTTACTTTTATAACTTTAATAAATCAATTATTATTAATATTTTGATTACTAAATATCAGTATATGTATATTAAACTGACAATGCGCATTCATTTGTGTTTTTTCAGTAAAGTGCAAATTATGTTCTGGCCTTGGGATGGCATAGGGTTTTTGAGCCCTACTCATGTTAATTTCTGCTCGTTTTGAGTTTGACTCGGCTATTTATTGTAATTTATGTTCGTTATGGGTTTCATTTATTTATCGATGCTGATTTGCGGTAGTTTCACGCTTCGTAGATTATTTGATTTTATTTTTGCTCATTTTTTGTTTAATGAAGTTGTTTACTTTTCTTTGAAAAACTTGTTTTGTGGAAAAAGTTTTTTTAATCAGTTTTTTATTTGTTTTATATTGACATAGTCTTTTCAGGGAATTAGAAAACAATACTTTAAATCTTTTCACTTTTTAAGACTTTACAGTTTGGTCTGTTATTTGTATGCTGGAGAAAAATTTTCAGCAATTTTTAGCAACATACACCCTTTTAAAAATCTGGACACCAATAGTAGTGTTTAATTTCGTTTCATACCTCCTCTAGTTGACCTGAAATGGAAAACTTGATACCATTAGCAAAAAAATCTGCTTACTTTCTTTAAAAGCTTGGATATACTTACGCTATTTTGACTTAGTTATCAAACAGTTCATGGTAACGAACTGTAAGTAAGGAGCGACCCGACTTAATAATAACCAAAACTTTAAAAAACGGAATTTTGATACCAATACATACATCAAAAGAATCAGATTTTTATTCTGATTTCCAAAATATTAGTTTCATTACGTTTAGTCTTACCCATCAACAGTCAAGCGCCTAAGAAAATTTGCCTTGTTTTCGAAAAAAGGGGTAACAACCCCTAAAAGTCATAGAACTCTAATGAAAATCACACCATCAGATTCACCACCAGAATATCGTAAGAGGGCTCATTCAAACGGAAATTAAAAGTTATAGTGCCCTTTTTAAGTGACCAAAAAAATTGGAGGGCAACTGGGCCCCCTCCCACGCTCATTTTTTTCCCGAAGTCACCCATTCAAAATTTTGAGATAGCCATTTTGTTCAGCATAGTCGAAAATTTAATTAATATGTCTTTGAGGATGATTTAATCCCTCACAGTTCCCTGGGGAAAGGCTGCAAGTTATAAGCTTTTCCCATTGTTTACATATAGTATTGGTTATTGGGAAGCATGCAGGTGTTTTCAGGAGGAATTTTTTCCTAGGGGAGGGGCGGGGTCGGAGTAGGGGTTACGGGGGAGGATCTATCCATGGAGGATATTTCCTTGGGGGAAGGGACATTTCCATGAAGGGGGCGCCAGATTTCCCAGCATTATTTAAAAAACGATCAGAAATTAAATAAAAAAACAAGTTGTTTTCAACTAAATATAAGGTGCAACATTAAGACCTAAAACGAACAGAAATTATTACGCATATGAGAGGATTCGCACCCTAGTCAATACCACGCTCTTTACGCTAAAGTTTTTTAGTACTTTCAAAAGAGCTATCAATTCTAATTAACCGACCTTTGTGATTCAGGGGTTTGTGATCTCGAACAAAATTCGAACTTTAACGTAAAGAGCGAGGAATTGACTGGGGAGCGAACTCCCTAATATACGTGATAAAAACATACGAATATAGGAAATTCATTACGTAAGTTAATTCGTAAGTTACGTCAGAACAAAATTTCGAGAAAGCCAATTAGCCAAAAAAAGGAAAATTAATATATGAATTTCGTTTTAATTATTCATATACGGTGAGCCAACAATAAATAACCGAGTTAAACTCAAAACGAGCAAAAATTAACATAAGTTGGGCTCAAAACCCCTATGCCTTCCCAAGGCCAGAACATAATTTGCAATTTACTGAAAAAATATAAATGTTCTTACTTTAATAACTTTAATAAATCAAATAATATTAACATTTTGATTACTAAATATCAGTATATGTTAAACTGACATATATTAAACTGAGAATGCGCATTCATTTGTATTTTTTCAGTAAAGTGCAAATTATGTTCTGGCCTTGGGAAGGCATAGGGGTTACCATTTGTAAAAAAAAGCAATCTGCTTACTTTCTTTGATAGGTTGGATACACTTACGCTATTTTGACTTGGTTAAATTTTAAGAGCAGAAATAGCCCCGAAAGTTAGAAGAAAATACCCTCAGTCGTTCTTGGGATACTGCTGAGATACCTTATAGAGGATTAGCTTTAACACAATGCATTTTGAGTTCATCTCAAGGCAACATTTTGTTTTTAAACATAAAGGCAAATGGGAAGGTGGGCATGGGAGGGGTTTAGTTGCCCTCCTGTCACTTTTGATTATTAAAAAGAGCATCAGTCCTTTCTATTTTCAATCAAATGACCCCTTTTCAAAGTTCCTACGACAACTCCCTCGATACGAAGTGCCCTGGTCTAAACAACAACAACAACAACAAAAAAATCATACATTATACCCATATCGATCTTTACTATAAAAATTTCAAGCCTTCCAATCACTTTTGACAATTGAAAAGGGCACTAGGCCTTTCGCTTTCCAATTGAATGAACCCTTTTTGAGTTTCTACGACAACGCTTTCTATAAACAACTTATATGCCCCCGGGGCATAAATTACAAACCTCACCCTAAGGGCTGTGAGGGTAGTTGTCATCCTCTAAGACATAATTTCCAGAACTTTCAACTACGTTAAACAAAATGGCTATCCCATAATTTTGATTGGATGTATTTAGGAAAATGGTTAGTCACTCTCTCATCACTTTCAACTATTAAAAAAGGCACTAGCCCTTTCAATTTCCAATCAAATGAGCCCTTTTGAAGTTTCTACGACAATGCTTTCAATAAATACCTTATATACCCCCAGGGCATAACTTAAAACCCTTGCCCTGAGGGCTGGGGGGGGGTCACCCTCAAAGACCTAATTTCCAGAATTTTCTACTACGTTGAACAAAATGGCTATCTGAAAATTTTAATTGGATATGTTTAGGGGAATGGTGGGCGTGAGAGGAGGGTTAGTTACCCTCCAATCACTTTCGATTATTAAAAAGGGTACTAGCCCTATCGATTACCTATTTATTGAGCCTCTTTTGAAATTTCTATAACGCTCCAACTATAAAAACCTTATATGCCCCCAGGGCATAACTTACAACCTTTGCCATGGGGGCTCTGGGGGGGGGGGTTGTCTTCCTTAAATACATAATTTCCAGAACTTTCAACTACTTTGAACAACATGGCTATCTCTAAACATTGATTGAATGTGTCTGGGGAAATGTTGGGCGTGGGAGGGGGGTCAGTTGCTCTCCACTCACTTTTGACTATTAAAAAGGGCAATTTCAATTTCAAACAAATGAGCCCTTTTTGAAATTTCTACAACCACTTTTTTATATAAGCCTTATATGCCCCTAGGGCATAACTTACAACGCTTGTATTGAGGGCTCTGAGGGGGTTATCATCCTAAAAGACCGAATTTCCAGAAGTTTCGACTACGTTGAACAAAATGGATATCTCAAAATTTTGATTTTGTGTATTTGGGGAAATGGTGGGTGTGAGAGGGGGGCTAGTTGCCATTCAATCACTTTCGAGTATTGAAAAGGGCGCTAGGCCTTTCTATTTCCAATCGAATGAGCCCTTTTTGAGTTTTTACGACAACGCCTTCTTTAAAAACCTTATATGCCCCCAGGGCATAACTTAAAACCTTGCCCTGAGGGCTGTGGGGGAGTGTCCATCTCAAAAGCATATTTTCTATCTGGATATCAAATACGCTGAACAAAATGACTATCTACAAATTTTGATTGGATGTGTTTGGGAAAATGTTTGGCGTGGACGGGGGGGGGCGAGTTGCCCTCCAATCACTTTCGACTATTAAAAAGGGCACTAGTTCTTTGAATTTCCAATCGAATGAGCATTTTTTTAAGTTTCAACGAGAACGTCTTCTAAAATACCTTATATGCCCCCAGGGCATAACTTAAAACCCTTGCCCTGAGGGTTGTGGGGGAGTGTCCTCCACAAAAACATATTTTTATCAAGAAATAAACTATGCTGAAGAAAATGGCTATCTTAAAATTTTGATTGGATGTGTTTGGGGGAATGATGGGCGGGGGGGGGGGGCTAGTTGGCCTCCGATCACTTTCAACTATTAAAAGGGCACTAGTCACTCCGATTTCGAATTGAATGAGCCATTTTCGAAGTTTCTACGACAACTCCTTCGATACGAAGTGTCCGGGTATGGAAAAAAAAACACATTGTGCTCACATCGTTCTTTACTTAGGCAGCGCTAGCGCGCTGCATATGATTAATTAAAAAAACTTTTTCCACAAAATAAGTTTTTCAAAGAAAAGTAAAGAATTCCATTAAACAAAAAATGAGCACAAATAAAATCATATAATCTACGAAGCGTGAAAATACCGAAAATCATCAATGATAAATAAATGAAACCCAAAAACGAACAGAAATAGCAATAAATAACCGAGTTAAACTCAAAACGAGCAAAAATTAACATAAGTTGGGCTCAAAACCACTATTCCTTCCCAAGGCCAGAACATAATTTGCAATTTACTGAAAAAATATAAATGTTCTTACTTTAATAACTTTAATAAATCAAATAATATTAACATTTTGATTACTAAATATCAGTATATGTTAAACTGACATATATTAAACTGAGAATGCGCATTCATTTGTATTTTTTCAGTAAAGTGCAAATTATGTTCTGGCCTTGGGAAGGCATAGGGGTTACCATTTGTAAAAAAAGCAATCTGCTTACTTTCTTTGATAGGTTGGATACACTTACGCTATTTTGACTTGGTTAAATTTTAAGAGCAGAAGTAGCCCCGAAAGTTTGACCATCATATCCTCAATCGTTCTTGGGATACTGCTGAGATGCCTTATTGGGAATTAGCATTAACACAGTGCATTTTGATTTAATCTTAAGGCAAAATTTTGTTTTTAAACATAAAGGCAAATGGGAAGGTGGGCATGGGAGGGGTTTAGTTGCCCTCCTGTCACTTTCGATTATTAAAAAGAGCATCAGTCCTTTCTATTTTCAATCAAATGAGCCCTTTTCAAAGTTCCTACGACAACTCCTTCCATACGAAGTGCCCTGGTCTAAACAACAACAACAACAACAAAAAAATCATACATTATACCCACATCGATCTTTACTATAAAAATTTCAAGCCTTCCAATCACTTTTGACAATTGAAAAGGGCACTAGGCCTTTCGCTTTCCAATTGAATGAGCCCTTTTTGAGTTTCTACGACAAGGCTTTCTACAAACACCTTATATGCCCCCAGGGCATAAATTACAACCTTTACCCAAAGGGCTGTGAGGGCAGTTGTCATCCTCTAAGACATAATTTCCAGAACTTTCAACTACGTTAAACAAAATGGCTATCTCAAAATTTTGATTGGATGTATTTAGGAAAATGGTTAGTCACTCTCTCATCACTTTCAACTATTAAAAAAGGCACTAGCCCTTTCAATTTCCAATCAAATGAGCCCTTTTGAAGTTTGTACGACAATGCTTTCAATAAATACCTTATATACCCCCAGGGCATAACTTAAAACCCTGGCCCTGAGGGCTGGGGGGGTCACCCTCAAAGACCTAATTTCCAGAACTTTCTTCTACGTTGAACAAAATGGCTATCTGAAAACTTTAATTGGATGTGTTTGGGGGAATGGTGCGCGTGAGAGGGTGTTTAGTTACCCTCCAATCACTTTCGACTATTAAAAAGGGCACTAGCCCTCTCAATTTCCTATTGAATGAGCTCCTTTTGAACTTTTTACGACGCTCTAACTATAAAAACTTATATGCCCCCAGGGCATAACTTACAACCTTTGCCATGGAGGCTCTGGGGGGGGGGGGATTGTCTTCCTTAAATACATAATTTCCAGAACTTTCAACTACGTTGAACAACATGGCTATCTCTAAACATTGATTGAATGTGTCTGGGGAAATGTTGGGCACGGGAGGGGGGTCAGTTGCTCTCCACTCACTTTTGACTATTAAAAAGGGCAATTTCAATTTCAAACAAATGAGCCCTTTTTGAAATTTCTACAACCACTTTTTTATATAAGCCTTATATGCCCCTAGGGCATAACTTACAACGCTTGTATTGAGGGCTCTGAGGGGGTTATCATCCTAAAAGACCGAATTTCCAGAAGTTTCGACTACGTTGAACAAAATGGATATCTCAAAATTTTGATTTTGTGTGTTTGGGGAAATGGTGGGCGTGAGAGGGGGGCTAGTTGCCATTCAACCACTTTCGACTATTGAAAAGGGCACTAGGCCTTTCTATTTCCAATCGAATGAGCCCTTTTTGAGTTTCTACGACAAGGCTTTCTACAAACACCTGATATGCCCCCAGGGCATAAATTACAAACCTAAATTACTTACCCTAAGGGCTGTGAGGGTAGTTTTCATCCTCTAAGACATAATTTCCAGAACTTTCAACTACGTTGAACAAAATGGCCATCTCAAAATTTTGATTCGATGTGTTTGGGAAAATGTTTAGTCGCTCTCCCATCACTTTCAACTATTAAAAAAGGCACTAGCCCTTTCAATTTCCAATAAATTGAACCCTTTTGAAGTTTCTACGACAATGCTTTCAATAAATACCTTATATCCCCCAGGGCACAAATTACAACCCTGGCCCTGAGGGCTGAGGGGACCCTCAAAGACCTAATTTCCTGAACTTTCTACTACGTCGAACACAATGGCTATCTGAAAACTTTAATTGGATGTGTTTAGGGGAATGGTGCATGTGAGAGGGTGGTCAGTTACCCTCCAATCACTTTCGATTATTGAAAAGGGCACTATCCCTCTCAATTTCAAAATGAATGAACCTCTTTTGAAGTTTTTACCACAATTCTATCTATTAATACTTTATGTGCCCCCAGGACATAACTTACAACCTTTACCCTGGGGGGGTTGTCATCTTCAAATGTATAAATTCCGAAGCTTTCAACTACGCTGAACCAAATGGCTATATCTAAACTGTGATTGAATGGTTTAGGGAAATGGTGGGCTTGGGAGCGGCTAGTTGCCATTCAATCACTTTCGACTATTATAAGGGCACTAGCCCTTTCAATTTCCAATTGAATGAGCCCTTTTTTATATTTTTACAACATCGCTTTCTATAAAAACCTTACATGCCCCCAGGGCATAACTTACAACCCTTGCCCTGAGGGTTGTGGGGGGAGGGGTTGTAATCCTTAAAGACCTAACTTCCAAAACTTTCAACTACGTTCAATAAAATAGCTATCTAAAAATTTTGATTGGATGTGTTTGGGGAAAAGGTGGTTGTGAGAGAGGGATTGGTTGCCCTCAAATCACTTTCAACTATTAAAAAGGGCACTAGCCCTTTGAATTTCCAATCAAAAGATCTCTTTTTCAAGTTTTTACAACAAAGATCTCAATAAAAAATTATATGCCCCCAAGGCATAACTTATAACCCTTGCCCTAAAGATGGTTGGGGGATGTCCTGCTCAAATGTATAATTTAATGAACTTTAAACAGCGTGGAACAAAATGGGTATCTCAATATTTTGATTGGATGTGTTTGGGGAAAGGGTGGGCGTGGAAGGGGTGTTAGAAGCCTTCCAATTACTTTCGACTATTAAAAAGGGCACAAGCCATTTCAATTTCCAATCGAATCAGTCCTTTTTGAAGTTTTTACGACACTGCATTCTATAAAAACCTTATTTGCCCCCAGGGCATAACTTAAAACCCTTGCCCTGTGGGCTGTTGGGTAGTTGTCATCCTAAAAGACCTAATTTTCAGAACCTAACACTACGCTGAATAAAATGGCTATCTCAAAACTTTGATTGGATGTGTTTGGGGAAAAGGTTGGCGTGAGAGGGGGGTTAGTTACCCTCCAATCACTTTTGACTATTAAAAAAGGGCACTAGCCCTTTGAATTTTCAATCGAATGAGCCTTTTTTGAAGTTCCTACGACAACGCCTTCTATAAAAACCTCTTATGCCCCCAGGGCATAACTTACAACCCTTGCCCTGAAGACTGTGGGGGAGTGTCCTCCTCAAAAACATAATTTCTATCTGGAAATCAACTACGCTGAACAAAATGGTTATCTCAAAATTTTGATTGGATGTGTTTCGGGAAATGGTGGGCGTGGAAGGGTTGTCAGTTGCCTTCCAATCACTTTTGACGGTTAAAAAGGGCACAAGCCACTCCAATTTCCAATTTAATGAGACCTTTTCGAAGTTTCTACGACAAATACTTCGAAACGAAGTGCCCTGCTCTAAAGGAAAAAAAAATAATACATTGTGGCAACATCGTTCTTATATACCCTCAGGGCATAACTTAAAACCCTTGCCCTGAGGGTTGCTGGGGAGTGTCCTTCAAAAAAATATTTTCTATCTGGAAATCAACTACGCTGAACAAAATGGCGAACTTAAAATTTTGATTGGATGTTTTCGGCGGAATTTTGGGCGTAGGAAGGGGGGCTAGTTGCCCTCCAATCACTTTCGACTATTATAAAGGGCACTAGCCATTCCAGTTTTCAATCGAATGAGCCCTTTTCGAAGTTTCTACGACAACTCTTTCGATACGAAGTGCCTGGGTATGGAAAAAAAAATAATACATTGTGTCAACATTTTGGGGAGGGCTTGTCATCCTTAAAGATCTAATTTTGAAAACTTTCAACTACGTTGAATAAAATGGTTATCTAAAATTTTTGACTCAATGTTTTTGGGGAAAAGGTGGGTGTGAGAGAGGGGCTAGTTGCCCTCCAATCCCTTTTGAATATTAAAAAGAGCGCTATCCCTTTGAATTTCAAATCGAATGAGCCCTTTTTAAGTTTCTACGACAAAGATTTCAATAAAAACCTTATATGCCCCCAGGGCATAACTTACAACCCTTGTTCGGAGACTGTGGGGGGAGTGTCCTACTCAAAGTTATAATTTCCTGAATTTTGAACGTCGTGGGACAAATTGACTATCTCAAAATTTTAATTGGATGTGTTTGGGGAAATGGTGGGTGTGGAAGGGGTGTTAGTTGCCTTCCAATCACTTTCGACTATTAAAAAGGGCACTAGCCATTTCAATTTCCAATCTAATGAGCCCATCATGAAGTTTATACGACAACGCTTTCTATAAAAACCTTATATACCCTCAGGGCATAACTTACAACCCTTGCCCTGAGGGTAGTGGGGGATCTTCCTCCTAAAAAACATATTTTCTATCTGGAAATCAATTATGCTGAACTAAATGGCTATCTTAAAATTTTGATTGTATGTGTTTGAGGAAATGATGGGCGTGGGGGGAGTTTTGTTACCCTTCAGTCACTTTCGACTACTAAAAAGAGCACTAGTCCTTCGAATTTCCAATTGAATGAGCCTTTTTTGAAGTTTCTACGACAACGCCTTCTATAAAAACCTTTCTTTATTGGCCGACATTTTTGGCCAATAAACGACCTAAAAAGCTCACAACTTTAAAGAAGAATTTGTATTTTCCCAGGATGGTTGTATCAAACCTGTGGTTACTTCAAATGAGGAGGAAAACGTTTTCTGGACTTAGATTATGCTGATGACTTAAGCATTCTAGATGAAAGTGTGAGCAAAATGAAGGATTTTTTAGAGGTTTTGTGAGTTCAGGGGGCTAGAATAGGTTTGAAAATTAATGTTAAGAAGAATAAGTCACTAAGGCTAGGAATAAGTGAAGATGAAAAAGGAACGCTGGGTAATGAAAAGATTGATCAGGTGGGCAGGCTCACTTACCTTGGTAGTATTACTAGTAAAGACGGTGGAAGCAGGGAAGATGTTAAAAGTAGAATAGCCAAGGCTCAGGTTTTTTTTTGCAGTTAAAAATAAAGGTTGGAAGCATATGAAGATAAGCCTGCAAACCAAGATTAGGATATTAGAAGCAACAGCGGTGACAGTGGTCAAATATGACTCTGACAGTGGTCAAATACTAATATAAATGAGTAAATAAACCTTAAAACGGGTAAAGTTTTTCTCACAGTAAAAGCCAAAAACCTACTGCGTCATTGGCAGTTTACTGAAAACGAATTATATTACAAATATTTTCTTTTGTACTTAGTATTACATTGAAAACAAACATAAAAATTAAAGTAAAATTAAATTTTGAACTGATGAGCTTTCAGCAACTAGTATTATTATATATCAAATATTTAGTTTAATTTTATTAGTTCTTTCCGAGACTATTCAAGACAAATATAGCTTCACTACAAACAAGAGCTTGATACTGCCCCCTTCCCTAACTCTAAGAGCCTACTGTGTCATTGGTGCTTCACTGAAAACGAATTATATTACAAATATTTTTGTCTCCAGTTATTACAACACTGAAAATGAAAATAAAATTACAATGAAATAAAATCTTGAAATGATGATCTTTCATCAATTAATAACATTATATCAAACGTTCGGTTTAATTTTAATTGTACTTTCCAAGACTATTAAGACACATATCATTTTCAGCAAAGCGCCAATGACGCATTAGGTTTTAGACATTTACAGTGAGAGAAAACTTTTCCAGTTTAGACTCTTTGAAAACCCAGCATAAGAACACTGGAAGTGATTTTCAAGTAATTTTCAATTGTTTTCCCAGCAATGTTTATGTAAGACAAACAGGGGAGGTAAATTACGTTTCCTCAATACTACGTTAAAAGGTAAAAAATACGTTTCTATTTTAAAGTGTGTGTTGCTTTTATTTTGGAGGGGGGGAGTTCAATAATTATTGACCCTAAATGATTGCATTCAAATATAATTATTGTATTCGGAAAGCTAATTGAAATATTTCGGAGAAAGTAGGAGGGGACGAAGTCTCCTTTTAGACACTAATATACCAAACTATAAAGCCAAATCTAGTCAAGTATCAGAGCTATTCTCTTTTGTTCCTCTTAAATATTCTAAATTGCCAAATTTACAGATAAATATAGTAAAGAAGTCTCTGAGCTATATTTTATAATGCTATAAAGTATGTTGCATTTATTATTATTGAATAACAATAATTATATTTATTTTAGAACCACGGAGCATTCGTCAACACTTCAACAGGTCGAATCAATGTCTACTGAATTGAGTTTGTTACACTCATTAGAAATTCAGACAATTGCACAAGCTCTGCTTTTTTATTACTATAGCCCTAGACTTTTATCTTTATTCGTTTTTGTATTCGTTTATGTAAATAGCTATCGTAGCAATCAAAAGCAAACGCTAAGATATGCTCTTTTTACAAAGAAAAAGACAAAAAAAAAAGAAGAGAGAAAAGCTCACTTGTTAAATACACTTACAAAATATGGTACAAAGGAGTTTACAAGTCTGTTCACCCGGTCCTTATGCGTTGTAGTTTGTTTTGGTGCTTAGTAATTCTGCCGATCTGTGCGGATGGAGGAAGAATAGAACGGTGCTTTTCGTTTGCTAATACTGTTTTTCCCAGTTTCACTATTAACTTATGTTTTTGACCGGATAGAGTGGGTGAATTCAAGAACTAAGGGACACTTTCGTAGCTGCTGAAGTAGTGTCCGAGTATTCTTTTAGTATTGTAAAGTATTTAATATATATAGTATTCTTTTATAGAATAAAAAAAAAAAAAATCATTTAAGTCTAGAAAGCGGGGAGTGAAACTTCTTTCATTCAAAGTTTGACGACACTACAAATACCTCGAAATACCTGTTGATAGCAATATTGAGATACCTTATATGATACTCAATACCATTTCAGCCATCCCACTTTAATGGTATATCTATTTGTGAAAAATATAGATGGCGTATATAATTATTCAAAGAGTATATTTAATGCTATGTTCAGACGCATAGGATTTTGGAAAAATCCTTTAAGGATTTTGTTGTTATGACAAAATACTTAAAGGTTTTTCCTTAAAGGGCAATAGGTTTTAACCAGTTTTTTAAAAACCTTTAAGGAATTTGCTATAGGATTTTTTCAAAATCCTATGCGTCTGAACATAGCATAAGACAATCAAAAGAGTTTCGAGCTATTATAAATTTAATCCCTTTTTATTCTTTCTTAAGATAATCTTTGTTACGGAAGATTTATTTTTGTTAGGCTGAATTTTGTTTGGGTTGAAATTTTCCAGAATAAATTTTTCCAGGTTATGTCTTATATGGTTTAAATTTTGCATGGGTGCGTTGGTAGGCATTTGTTTGGCTGATTTTTACCAGGTTTTATTTCGCAGAGCTCACTTTTTCCATTTTATTTTTCTTGATTTTGTTTATTTTTCTTTTTCTTGATTAATTTTTCTTGATTTATCTATATTGATTTTTATATTGATTTCTTATTATTGACTTTTTATTTTTAGTAGTGATTTATTTCTATTTTCCAATAATATTCTAAAAAATAAAGCACACTTATCAAAATACATATAGCTTTCAATAAAGTGCCAATGACGCAATAATAATCTTGAGTCTAATATGACCCTTAAAGTACCAATGACACCTAAAATGAAAACTAATTCATTAAATTGGTCAAGTCCAAACTTACACAGCCATATACGTCTTAAATGAGTGCGAAAAACCGATAATTCATTTTGTAAGGATAAAGATCGCCAGTTTACATAATGTATTCCAATAGGAAAGTTTGTGGCCTATTTCAAAAATAAAGAAAGTGTGCTGTTAAACAGCAGAAAAGGAGCAAAAATAAATAAATCTGCATATAGCCTTAGAAAGTGTTTTTTTCTTGTATGTTCAGGTAAAAACAGAAATCGGAACCTAGTTCAGCAAAGCTCTTTTCTTTGAAAAATACTTTTAAGGAATGCTTCTTGAAAAGAGCTTGGCTAGACTAGGCCTAGTCTTGATGTTAGGATCTTTTAACCATGAAGCAGTGTAAAGGTAAACATTAATGATTCTAAAAGAAAGTATCAATATATAGGCTACCCTATTGGTAGTTTTGCAGACCTAATGACTTCCACTGATAGCCTACCTTATGTAGGCTAAGGTAAGACACCTAGTAGGCTGTATGATTTGCTTGAATATTTTGACATAAATCTACATCATAGTTATTATATAATAATAGTATGACCTTTTATGCTTTTTTTATATTAGAAATACAAATTGCTTGGGTGAGCACTGTTTGACTATTAAAGTCATTGGTTCTTTATACTCTAAGCAACAAATATTGTCATTTACTCTTATATAGAAAGCGCTATAAAGTCAAACAATAGAGAATATTTTGTTTCGTTTAACCATGGAGAATGATATAAAGTCTTTTGTATGACTTTTTAAACATTAGATTATTATAGAGAAACATGAATAAAGTTATACAGAATATTTCTTGGTTTTCTTATTTAATATAGCCTATGATCCACTAAAATGTCACACAAAAGAAATTACATTACCCCACTGATACATAGAGAAAACAACAAAGTCATACAGATGGCTTTTCATCATTCCAATTGCAACTTGGTGGTCAAATGTCAATCAGGATAGGCTACCACCAGATGGCTAATTTGCCAGTGTATATATATACAAATCTTTAAATTAGCCAACCAGTATTTTAAGCCTAGGAGACCAGCTGGACAAAAGGGAACATATTAAGAAAGCAATTCTTACTCCATATTATGTGGAATAATCCTAGTTAAGACATTTTGCGGGGGGGAGAGCCTTTATCTTCACTTCTTTGCTTGTTTTTTTAGTTTTTCTAAGAAATTCATGAATTTCTTAGAGCGTATATATTTACAGAATATGTGCCCCCCCCCCCCTAATTTGTAAGTATATACCTAGAACTGCATCCCCAATCTAAATATAACATCCATTTGCATCTCAAATGAACTTTACTCCCACATTAGCCATATGGTGGATGTCCATGTCAATCTTAAAACTTAGTCAACCTACCTGAGAATTTATGTGGCCAGCAAAATTAGGCTTAGGATGCTTCTTCATCAGCAAGTTCAGTAGACATTGTCTGTTATGAGTCAATGCAAAAATCTTAGTCATCTCTATTGTAATTCAAGTACACTTTCCAAGTAGGCCTGTCCGCCTAGAGTCTAAGTCAGTTTGACCAAGTTTTAGGATTAACATGACCACTAAGGCACCTGATCCTGCAGTCCTCAGTCAGACAACCCAATTTATAAGCCAAGACAGTTACACTAAAACAGAATTAATTGAAAATTGGTTGACTGAAAAGTTGCCTGGCCTTGTGTGCAAACAAGTGGCATAGGATCCACTCACCTAAAGTCTTAGACAGACAACCCAGTTTATAAGCCCAGACAGTTACTCTAACACAAAATTCATTCAAAATTGGTTGACCCAACAAGTTGCTTGGATTTGCAGGTAAACAAGTGACATAAGGTCTGCCTGCCTATAGTCTCAGACAAGGGCAGCTGAGTTTTAGAACTAACATATGAGCATCAAGTTGCCTGGACTCACAGATAAAACATCGACCACATTAATAATGGATTGAATTTTCAGAATATAATATCCTATTGGCGTTTTTAAAATTATGGTTATTTACAAGTGAAAAGGATGTCACACTGTTATACTAAAGCAGTGCAAGAAAAAAAGGTACTGTTCTAATACCTGGGGAACATACAACAAGTGAAGTTTGGTTAATGCTAGTGAAATAAAACAAAATAGGATGAAATATAATAGTTTAGAAACAAATTTTGGCTGTATATTTGCACATTAGGGGGGGGGGGGGTAAAGCATATCATATAATAAATACATAACCTAAACTAACCTAGGTACCTTTTTTCCTCCTAAACCCTAAAAAACTAAAGCTTAAATATAGTTCCTGGAGTGAGAAACTCCTTGTTTATAGAGCATAAGATAGGACATTACTGGGTAATGTTATCTGATCTTGGCTTTTCTCAAGTTGCATGTTGCCCATATATTAGAACAGTACCAAAAAAAAATTAATGGAACAAAACAGTAATTATATTAAGAACAATATTAGAGAGTCATGGCTTCTCTGAAGGACAAATGTTGATTAAATAAAGCAATACTATTAGATCATTATCTGTCATTGTTATTATGTGATTATATCATTGTATTATGAATCATATACAATATATTATTGTATTGTTTGTACTTGCCATTGTACACTGTTAATTCTAATTCAGCCTTGGCCACATAATTTTGGGGTGCCAATTATGTGGGGGGGGGGGGAGCAGTTGCCTCAGTTAGACTTTGAAAAATACCTTCTTATTTCTATTTTGCTAATTTTTATTTTATCATGGCTAACTGTTTTTTTTTGCCCCATTTACATTTTGAGGATTGGAATCACTGACATAATTACTAGATACAAATCATCAGCACAACTGGGTTATATTTTGTTTAGTGAGGAGCCTGAATAAAAAACTCTTACTTAGTTACTTCATAATAAATACATTATTATGGTTAATAGACTTGGAAGTTGATACCACGAGCCTATCCTTTACTCCCTCCCCCCCTAATATGGAAATATATAGCCTAAGTCAGCTTCAATCATTAGTCAGCTACATATGACCTATTTTTCTCCCTAGCCAGTTATTTAAAGAAGTCAAATTTTTGAGCATAGGGTTACTAGGTTTCTATGGGCTGTTCTGAGCCTTCTAGCCCATTCAGGGCTCAAAATTATTAGTCCCTGTCAAGTGATTATTTAATTATAAAAGAGCATGAAAAATACTCATTATTTTGAATTGTGCTGAAATGCTAAATTTTGTTGAAAAGTGCAGTCTAGGCTATGTACCAAAAATATGGTGTTGATTTATAATTCAGGGTATATTTTTCATCATTATGGAGGGAGGGAGGGGGGATGTCTTGATAAATTTTGCTATGTATGGATTCACAATGGAATTCTGACTATACATGTGTCTATTTTTTAGGCCAGACCATCTTAATATTAAATTAGGCTAATAAGAAAACTTTGAATATAGCTTTGAACTTAGAAGCTTAATTTTTTTATAATGCCCTTTGCCTATCACCTTTAAAACAGTTGAAATGGGTGACTGATATTGATTGTTTTTTTTTTTGCTCTTTTGGATTCTTAAAAAGATATCTTGTATTAAAAACTGGTTTCTAATAACCATTTAAAAAAAAATGCATTTTAAAGTTTTGTTTTGGCTTCTTTATAGAATATATGTCATGTATGCTAAGGTTGATCTGCTGCTTTTTTTATTGCTTTTGGCTGCTCTTTTGGATATGATTGGTTTTTTATTTTGGGGATTCATGCCAAAGTATAAATTGATAAATATCTAATATCAGTCAAATTATAAACTGCATCTAAAAGAAGTATATTTATCAAATTGAAAAATACATGATGAACACTTCATATGAGAACGCTTCAATTACAATGAAACAAAAAACACTTAATGGTTTATTCGGTATGTTACTTTTCAACTTTTTGGCATCCCTGCTTTCATAAAAAAAAGATCAAGGTACTATCACTTAAATATAATAGCTCCCTATGCCCCCCCTCTGGATACTATTTTGATAGGATACAATTTGTGCTTTAAATAACAAAAATATTTAACTTATTGGCACCCCTTCTTTAAAAAAAATCAAGGTATTATGATTTAAATATTACAGCTCACTACCCCCCCCCTCTCTCTGGATACCACCTTGATAAAATGCCGTCTCTGCTTTAAATAAAAAAAAAAAAATTGGGATTCCTGCTTTCAATAAAAAAAAAATTCGAGATATTATCATTTAAATGTAATACTTCCCTCCCCCCCCTCTGGATACCACATTGATAGGATACCGTCTCAGCTTTCATTAGAAAAATAAGTTTGTTAATAATTAACTAGGTCACTATATGGTTCAAACAAATACGCAAAATAACGTTAAAAATCTTAGTGTTCCTTGAAAGAAAATGAGGGTATGAGTAAAGGGGTACAAAGACAACAACAAAAATGTCGAAATTATCCAGATATACATCAAATTTTTGGAAAACTGAGTCATAGATTTGCCGTGGCATTCAATAAGATCCAAAGAATATAATTAAAAGGGAGCACACACAAAAGCCAAATTAGGCCAGTAGCCTATGAGAAATTGCAAAAATACCCAAGACAATGAACAAGTCCTAATGGGGGGCCTTGGGTCTATCAAAATATTTCAATGGTTTCCTAGGGAATTTGATATCATTTTCTTCTGTCTCCACTTTAAATGAAAAAAATAATTATCTTTTTGGCATCCCGACTTTCAATAAAAAAAAATGAGGTATTATCATTTAAAAATGATAGCCCCCTATCCCCCCTCCTATAGGCAATAATTTACAATTTATTTATGAATCATATTTTTGAGGTAACTTCCAGTTCAATCTTTAATTCTCAAACCTTGTTCAGTGCTTAGTCTATAGCTAAATTTTGTCACAAATTTTTTTTGGGATTCAACTTGAAAATAAAATTCTTGACTACAAACGATGTAAGAAATAGTGATTGGGAAAATGCATTCGAAATGATTTAAACTCTTTTTATAAGGACGATCCTGTTTTTTGTCAACAAATGAAGAACTGTGTATATTGCAATATTTGCAATTGCATATTGCATCTGTCTGTTTTTTATGCAAAGTAACAAAAGAGACGAAATTAATGAACGAGAGAGTAGTGAAGAATTATGGCATGCAAAGTAATATTTGGCAGGGAAAGTCACTGGTGATAATTTGCTAGGGGTGGCACCGTGATTGCGTGGTTTTCGGGGATTCGGGGAACCAATTTTTTTTTCGGGGTGACGCATAAATTTTCGGGGATAGTCCAAGCCCTGCTTGATTTTTAATCAGGAAAGTCGAAATACTAAACCACACGAGAAGGAAAAGCTCCGAATTTGCGGTTGACGCAATAAAGAATTGCCGCAAAATTAATTTAAAATTGACCAAACGCCGCCGCCTCTGTCGGCGGCGGCTTGCCTGCGGCGCGCCGGTGGCGTTACGACCCTTCGGCGCCGTTCGACCGGCCCTCTCGTTGGCGGCGTTTGGTCGATCCACCGGCGTGGCGTCGGGGTCTACCTGGAACAGGTATCCTGAAATGGTATCTTACATACCATCTAGCGCTGGGTCATCATCAAAAATATTTTCTGGCACATCAGAATAGTCACTTTCTGAACTTGAGGTCATATTTTTTCACAAAATGTGTTTTCACTAATATATATAACAATCAACAGATTTTGTAAATTTGAATTTTCACAAATGAAAAACATTGTCGGATTAATAGGAAATTGTTTCCGCTAATATTATTCAGCTCCGCAGTTTATCATTGTTTTATTATTGACAACACTGTTTTGCGAATTTATTTAGCAGCTAAACAAAAACTCGTAGGAAACCCGGATTTTCAGGTATGAATAGACCTAAAATAGATTAAGAGGGCTAAATATGTTTTCATTTTGGTGTCCTTGGTACTTTAAGTTTTCGTTGAAAAACTTTTTGTCTGGAACTTGTTTTTAGTTTATTAATTAAAAAAAATTCCAAAACGAAGTTTTTTAAAGAAAAGTAAAGGCCATATTAAACTTAAGATAGGAAGAACTAGAAATCTACAATAACTTAAACTAAAAACGACCAGAAATTACTATTAAAAAATAAATGAAACCCAAAATGAACAGAAATTAAATAAGCAATCATTGCAAAAATATATGCAACAGGTACTAATATAAATAAATAAATAAATCTTAAAACGGGTAAAGTTTCTCTCACAGTAAAAAGTCTAAAACCTACTGCGTCATTGGCAGTTTACTGAAAACGAAAAATATTACAAATATTTACTTTTTTACTTATTACAACATTGAAAACAAACATAAAAATTACACTAAAATTAAATTTTGAACTAAAGAGTTTTCAGCAATTAATATCATTATATATCAAATATTCAGTTTAATTTTATCAGTTCTTTCCGAGACTGTTAAAGAAAAATATAGCTTCACTACAAACAAGAGCTGGATACTGCCCCCTTCCCTAACTGTAAAATCCTACTGCGTCATTGGTGCTTCACTGAAAACGAATTATATTACAAATATTTTTTTTCTCCAGTTATTACACATTGAAAACGAAAATAACATTACAATGAAATAAAATCTTGAAATGACGATCTTTCATCAATTAATAACATTATATCAAACGTTCAGTTTGATTTTATTTGTACTTTCCAAGACTATTTAAGACACATATAATTTTCAGGAAAGCGCCAATGACGCATTAGGTTTTATAAATAAATAAACAATCATAGCAAAAATATATGCAACAGGTACTAATATAAATAAATAAATAAACCTTAAAACGGGTAAAGTTTCTCTCACTGTAAAAGTCTAGAACCTACTGCGTAATTGGCAGTTTACTGAAAACGAAAAATATTACAAATATTTACTTTTTTACTTATTACAACATTGAAAACAAACATAAAAATTACAGTAAAATTAAATTTTGACCTAAAGAGTTTTCAGCAATTAATATCATTATATATCAAATATTCAGTTAATTTTATCAGTTCTTTCCGAGACTGTTAAAGAAAAATATGTCTTCACTACAAACAAGAGCTCGATACTGCCCCCTTCCCTAACTGTAAAATCCTTGTACTCCGTGTTTTTGCTTTTTTCGTAGTGACGGGTTAGAAAATAAATAAATGAATAAATAAATAGTCAAAAGTGATTGGAGGAAAACTAACACCCCTCCCACGCCCACCATTTCCCCAAAAAACATCCAATAAAAATTTTTAGATAACCATTTTGTTCAATGTAGTTGAAAAGTCCAGAAATTATGTCTTTGAGGATGACACTTCCCCCACAGCCCTCAGCGCAAGGGTTGTAAGTTATGCCCTGGAAGCATATAAGGTTTTATAGAAAGCGTTGTCGTAGAAACTTCAAAAAGGGCTCATTCGATTGGAAATTGAAAGCGCTAGTGCCCTATTTAATAGTAGACAGTGATTGGAGGGCAATTAACGCCCCTCTCAAGCCTACCATTTGCCCAAACACACCCAATCAACATTTTGATATAGCAATTTTGTTGAACGTAGTTGAAGGGTCTGTAAATTATTTTTTTGAGTATGACAGCCCCCAACAGCCCCCAGGGCTAAGGTTGTAAGTTATGTCCTGGGGGCATCTAATGTCATATAGAAACTGTTGTCGTAAAAACTTCCAAAAGGGCTCTTTCGTTTGGAAATTAAGAGGGTTATTGCCCTTTTTAATAGCAAAAAGTAATCAGAAGGAGAATCGCCCCCCCCCAACGCCCATCATTTCCCCAGACATTTCCGATCAACATTTTGATATGACCATTTTGTTCAACGAAGTTGAAAGGTCTAGAAATTATGTCTTTGAGGGTGACAACCCTCCCCCCATAGCCCTCATGACAAGGGTCGTAAGTTATGCCCTTGGGGCATACAATGTTTTTATTGAAAGTTCATTCGTAGAAGCTTTAAAAAGGGCTAATTCGATTAGCTGGAAATTGAGAGGAATAGTGCCTTTTTTATTAGTCGCAAGTGATCAGAGGGCAAATGTCTCCCTCCACGCCTATCATTTCCCAAAAACTCTTCCAATCAAAATTTTGATATAGCCATTTTGTTAAGCCTATCAGAAAGGTCTGGAAATTATGTATTTGAGGATAACAAATCCCCCAGCCCTCAGGGCAAGGTTTGTAAGTTGTACCCTGGGGACATATAGGGTTTATATAGAAAGTCTGGTCATATAAACTTTAAAGGGGGCTCATTGGACTGGTAATCAGACACTCTAGTGCTCTTTTTAAATGTCAAAGTGATCAGAGGGCAGCCACCCTCTCACCCCTACACACACGTCATATTGTCCCGAAAAATGTCTAATAAAAATTTTGAGATAGCTATTCTATTCATAATTGTCTAAATATCATATAACAAGGCTTTTGGAGTTGAAAAAAGCCTCAGAGATTATGGGCAAGGGTTTTAAGCTGTGCCTAGGGGGTATTAAAGGTTTTTATGGAAGGGATGGTTGTTTAACTTCAGAATAGGCTCAGTCTTTCTCCCTGAAAAAGACTATGTCAATATAAAACAAATTAATCAGAAAAACTCTTTGCACAAAATAAGTTTTTCAAAAAAAGTAAAGAACTCCATTAAACCAAAAATGAACAAAAATAGAATCAGATAACTTACCAAGCATACAACTACCACAAATCAGTATCAATAAATACATGCAACCCAAAACAAACATAAATTAAAATAAGTCAAACTCAAAACGAGCAGAAATTAATCTGAGTAGGGTTCTAAACCCTATGCTTTGTAACAGGCAGATTATAATTTGTACTATACTGAAAAAAATTCTTTCAAATGTTTTAAATTATAACTTTAAGAAAAGAAAAATTAATTCAGATTTTAAGGAAAAAATATCAGCATATGTATATTAAACTGACAATGTAAATTTTTTTTAGTAAATTCATTTGAATTTTTTTCATATGAAAAAAGGAGAAAAAAGGTCACTTGTTAAATACACTTACAAAATATGGTACAAAGGAGTTTACAAGTCTGTTCACACGGGTCTTATGAGGTTTAGTTTGTTTTTGCGCATAATAGTTCTGCTGATATGTGCGGATGGAGGAAGAATAGAACGGTGCTTTTCGTTTGCTAATACCGTTTTTCCCAGCTTCACTATTAAATTATGTTTTTGACCGGATAGACTGGGTGAATTCAAGGACTAAGGGACACTTTCGTAGTTGCTGAAGTGGGGTATGAGTGTTCTTTTTGTATTATATAGAATTTAGTATATATACTATTCTTTTATAGTATGTCTTTTAAAGATTAATATAAGTTTAGAAAATGGGGAATGAAACTTATTTTATTCATAATTTGACAACACTACAGATATATATAAATACTTTGAGATACCTGTTGATAGCGATACTGAAATACCTTAGATTATACTCAATACGAGGATTTCATTAGCTATATTGTGAAAAAATGTAGATGATGTATATAATCATTCAAAGAGTATAGTTAGGACAGTCATTAAGGTTTCGAGCTATTATAAATTTAATACCTTTTTATTCATTCTTAAGAACATCGTTATTCGGAGGATTCATTTTTGTTGGGCTGAATTTTGTTTAGGTTGAGCTTTGTCAGGTTAAATTTTGCAAGGTTGTGTCTTGCGTGCATGGTTAAATTTTGCGTTGCAAGGCATTTGTTTGGCTGATTTTTACCAGGTTTTATTTCGCAAAACTAATTTTTTCTATATTGATTTTTTATTTTTCTTTATTTTCTCTATTTTTCTTTTTCTCTGGATTTATTTTTCTTGATTTATCTATATTGGTTTCATATTATTGACCTTTTTTTTTTATTTTTATTAGTGATATATTTTTATTTTCTGTCGATATTCTAGGAAATACAGCGCACTTTTCAAAATATATATAGTTTTCAATAAAATGCCAATGACACAAATGAATTTTGAACTTTTACGGTTAAAGCAGGGGTAGCGGGGTTACTTCTGCTGGTCTTGAGTTTAATATGGCCCTTCAATTTTCTTTGAAAAACTTTTGTCTGAATTTTTTTTTAATTAATCACTGAAGCGAACAAATGAATAAGGATCGACAATTTAACATATATCGATATTTATTCTGGAAACTAGTGATAGATTTGAATTTAAAAGTTAAAAAGAGTTAAAAATTTAAAAGTCATTTGGTTAAGCCAAAATGACCGAAAATAAAGACAAATATTTTTTCATGCCTAAAACTACCATAAATAACTATGAATGAAACCCAGAACGAACAGAAATCATAAAAAATACCAAATTCAACTCAAAACAAGTAAAACCTATCATAAAGGAGAGTGGGGATAACGCCCCCTGTGTCCTGTAAAGATCAGAATGTAATTAACACTTTACTGAAAACAAAATCCATTTTCAACTTTTCCTCTTTTTAACTTTTAAATTCAAATCTATCGCTAGTTTCCAGAATAAATATCGATATATGTTAAATGGTCAATCCTTATTCGTTTGTTCGCTTCAGTGATTAATTAAAAAAAATTCAGACAAAAGTTTTTCAAAGAAAATTGAAGGGCCATATCAAACTCATGACCAGCAGAAGTAACCCCGCTACCCCTGGTTTAACCGTAAGAGTTCAAAATTCATTTGTGTCATTGGCATTTTATTGAAAACTATATATATTTTGAAAAGTGCGCTTTATTTCCTAGAATATCGACAGAAAATAAAAATATATCACCAATAAAAAAATAAAATAAAAGGTCAATAATATGAAATCAATATAGATAAATCAAGAAAAATAAATCCAGAGAAAAAGAAAAATAGAGAAAATAAAGAAAAATAAAAAATCAATATAGAAAAAATTAGCTTTGCGAAATAAAACCTGGTAAAAATCAGCCAAACAAATGCCTTGCAACGCAAAATTTAACCATGCACGCAAGACACAACCTTGCAAAATTTAACCTGACAAAGCTCAACCTAAACAAAACCCAGCCCAACAAAAATGAATCCTCCGAATAACGATGTTCTTAAGAATGAATAAAAAGGTATTAAATTTATAATAGCTCGAAACCTTAATGACTGTCCTGACTATACTCTTTGAATGATTATATACTTAATCTACATTTTTTCACAATATAGTTATTGAAATCCTCGTATTGAGTATCATCTAAGGTATCTCAGTATCGCTATCAACAGGTATCTCAAAGTATTTATATATATCTGTAGTGTTGTCAAATTATGAATAAAATAAGTTTCATTCCCCGTTTTCTAAACTTATATTAATCTTTAAATGAAGTCTGCTACCTTTAATTGTAGCTATATGGGGGGACTGTCTGCTTGAACAGATTGACCTATCACTACTGTCGATGTTGTGCTTTTAAGTATATGTTCTGTATTATTTTGTTATTTTTTTTTCTTTTCTTTTTTTTTGTATTATGTTGTACTCCGTGTTTTTGCTTTTTTTGTAGTGACGGGTTAGAAAATAAATAAATGAATAAATAAATAGTCAAAAGTGATTGGAGGAAAACTATCACCCTTCCCACGCCCGCCATTTCCCCAAAAAACATCCAATAAAATTTTTTAGATACCCATTTTGTTCAATCTAGTTGAAAAGTCCAAAAATTATATCTTTTAGGATGACACTCCCCCCACAGCCCTTAGCACAAGGGTTGTAAGTTATATCCTGGAGGCATATAAGGTTTTATAGAAAGCGTTGTCGTAAAAAGTACAAAAAGGGCTCATTCGATTGGAAATTGAAAGCGCTAATGCCCTATTTAATAGTCGACAGTGATTGGAGGGCAACTAACGCCCCTCTCAAGCCTACCATTTCCCCAAACACACCCAATCAACATTTTGATATAGCGATTATGTTGAACGTAGTTAAAGGGTCCGGAAATTTTTTTTTGAGTATGACAACCCCCAACAGCCCTCAGGGCTAAGGTTGTAAGTTATGCCCTGGGGGCATATAATGTCATATAGAAAGTGTTGTCGTAAAAACTTCCAAAAGAGCTCTTTCGATTTGAAATTTAGACGGCTATTAGCCTTTTTAATAGTCAAAAGTAATAAGAGGAAGAATCGCCCTCTCCCCTCGCCAACGCCCATCATTTCCCCAAACATTTCCGATCAACATTTTGATATGACAATTTTGTTCAACGAAGTTGAAAGGTCTGGAAATTATGTCTTTGAGGGTGACAACCCTCCCCCCCATAGCCCTCATGACAAGGGTCGTAAGTTATGCCCTTGGGGCATATAACGTTCTTATAGAAAGTTCAGTCGTAGAAGCTTCAAAAAGGGCTAATTCGATTAGCTGGAAATTGAGAGGAATAGTGCCTTTTTTATTAGTCGCAAGTGATCAGAGGGCAAATGTCTCCCTCCACGCCTATCATTTCCCAAAAACTCTTCCAATCAAAATTTTGATATAGCCATTTTGTTAAGCCTATCAGAAAGGTCTGGAAATTATGTATTTGAGGATAACAAAACCCCAAGCCCTCAGGGCAAGGGTTGTAAGTTATGGGGACATATAGGGTTTTTATAGACAATGTGGTCATATAAACTTCAAAGGAGACTCATTGGATTGCTAATAAGACGCTTTAGTGCTCTTTCTTAGATTCAAAGTGATCAGAGGCCAGCTACCCTCTCCCCTCTACACACACGTCATACTGTCCCGAAAAATGTCTAATAGAGATTTTGAGATAGCCATTCTATTCAAAATAGTCTAAATATAATATAACAAGGCTTTTGGGGTTGAAACAAGCCGCAGAGATTAGGGGCAAGGGTGTTAAGTTATGCCCAGAGGGTATTAAAGGTTTTTATGGAAGGGATGGTTGTTTAACTTCAGAAGAGGCTCAGTCTTTCTCCCTGAAAAAGACTATGTCAATATAAAACGAAAACAAATTAATAAAAAAAACTTTTTGCACAAAATAAGTTTTTCAAAAAAAGTAAAGAACTCCATTAAACCATAAATGGAAAAAAATAGAATCAGATAACTTACCAAGCATACAACTACCACAAATCAGTATCAATAAATACATGCAACCCAAAACAAACAGAAATTAAAATAAGTCAAACTCAAAACGAGCAGAAATTAATCTGAGTTGGGTTGTAAACCCTATGCTTTGTAACAGGCAGATTATAATTTGTACTATACTGAAAAAAATTCTTTTAAATGTTTTAAATTATAACTTTAAGAAAAGAAAAATTAATTCAGATTTTAAGGAAAAAATATCAGCATATGTATATTAAACTGAAAATGTACATTTTTTTTAGTAAATTCATTTGAATTTTTTTCAAATGAAAAAAGGAGAAAAAAGTTCACTTGTTAAATACACTTACAAAATATGGTACAAAGGAGTTTACAAGTCTGTTCACACGGCTCTTATGAGGTTTAGTTTGTTTTGGCGCATAGTAGTTCTGCTGATATGTGCGGATGGAGGAAGAATAGAACGGTGCTTTTCGTTTGCTAATACCGTTTTTCCCAGCTTCACTATTAAATTATGTTTTTGACCGGATAGAGTGGGTGAATTCAAGAACTAAGGGACACTTTCGTAGTTTCTGAAGTGGGGTCTGAGTATTCTTTTTGTATTATATAGAATTTAGTATATATACCATTCTTTTATAGTATGTCTTTTAAAGATTAATATAAGTTTAGAAAACGGGGAATGAAACTTATTTTAGTCATAATTTGACAACACTACAGATATATATAAATACTTTGAGATACCTGTTGATAGCGATACTGAGATACCTTAGATGATACTCAATACGAGGATTTCAGTAGCTATATTGTCAAAAATGTGGATTATGTATATAATCATTCAAAGAGTATAGTCAGGACAGTCATTAAGGTTTCGAGCTATTATAAATTTAATACCTTTTTATTCATTCTTAAGAACATCGTTATTCGGAGGATTCATTTTTGTTGGGCTGAATTTTGTTTAGGTTGAGCTTTGTCAGGTTAAATTTTGCAAGGTTGTGTCTTGCGTGCATGGTTAAATTTTGCGTTGCAAGGCATTTGTTTGGCTGATTTTTACCAGGTTTTATTTCGCAAAGCTAATTTTTTCTATATTGATTTTTTATTTTTCTTTATTTTCTCTATTTTTCTTTTTCTCTGGATTTATTTTTCTTGATTTATCTATATTGATTTCTTATTATTAACCTTTTATTTTATTTTTTTATTAGTGATATATTTTTATTTTCTGTCGATATTCTAGGAAATAAAGCGCACTTTTCAAAATATATATAGTTTTCAATAAAATGCCAATGACACAAATGAATTTTGAACTCTTACGGTTAAACCAGGGGTAGCGGGGTTACTTCTGCTGGTCATGAGTTTGATATGGCCCTTCAATTTTCTTTGAAAAGCTTTTGTCTGAATTTTTTTTAATTAATCACTGAAGCGAACAAACGGATAAGGATTGACCATTTAACATATATCGATATTTATTCTGGAAACTAGCGATAGATTTGAATTTAAAAGTTAAAAAGAGGAAAAGTTGAAAATGGATTTTGTTTTCAGTAAAGTGTTAATTACATTCTGATCTTTACAGGACACAGGGGGCGTTATCCCCACTCTCCTTTATGATAGGTTTTACTTGTTTTGAGTTGAATTTGGTATTTTTTATGATTTCTGTTCGTTCTGGGTTTCATTCATAGTTATTTATGGTAGTTTTAGGCATGAAAAAATATTTGTCTTTATTTTCGGTCATTTTGGCTTAACCAAATGACTTTTAAATTTTTAACTCTTTTTAACTTTTAAATTCAAATCTATCACTAGTTTCCACAATAAATATCGATATATGTTAAATTGTCAATCCTTATTCATTTGTTCGCTTCAGTGATTAATTAAAAAAAAATTCAGACAAAAGTTTTTCAAAGAAAATTGAAGGGCCATATTAAACTCAAGACCAGCAGAAGTAACCCCGCTACCCCTGCTTTAACCGTAAAAGTTCAAAATTCATTTGTGTCATTGGCATTTTATTGAAAACTATATATATTTTGAAAAGTGCGCTGTATTTCCTAGAATATCGACAGAAAATAAAAATATATCACTAATGAAAATAAAAAATAAAAGGTCAATAATATGAAACCAATATAGATAAATCAAGAAAAATAAATCCAGAGAAAAAGAAAAATAGAGAAAATAAAGAAAAATAAAAAATCAATATAGAAAAAATTAGTTTTGCGAAATAAAACCTGGTAAAAATCAGCCAAACAAATGCCTTGCAACGCAAAATTTAACCATGCACGCAAGACACAACCTTGCAAAATTTAACCTGACAAAGCTCAACCTAAACAAAATTCAGCCCAACAAAAATGAATCCTCCGAATAACGATGTTCTTAAGAATGAATAAAAAGGTATTAAATTTATAATAGCTCGAAACCTTAATGACTGTCCTAACTATACTCTTTGAATGATTATATACATCATCTACATTTTTTCACAATAGTGTTTTGTTGTGCTTTACCTTGTCACAGTTACATTCTCTTGATTTTTCAAAGTTCATTTTGAATTTCTTTCGTTGAAATGCAATAGTTGTAATATTTAAGTATTGTTTTGTTGTGATTTACATTGTCACAGTTACATCCTCTTGATTTTTCAAATTTAATTTTGAATTTCTTTCGTGAAATGCAAGAGTTGGAATATTTCAGTAGTGTTTTGTCGTGGTTTACCATTTCACAGTTACTTTCTCTTGATTTTTCAAGGTTCATTTTGAATTTTTTTCGTGAAATGCAAGAGTTGGAATATTTCAATAGTGTTTTATCATGGTTTACCTTGTCACAGTGACATTCTCTTGATTTTTCAAAGTTCATCTTGAATTTCTTTCGTTGAAATGCAAGAGTTGGATTATTTCAGTAGTGTTTTGTCGTGGTTTACCTTGTCACAGTTACATTCTCTTAATTTTTCAAGGTTCATTTTGAATTTCTTTCGTTGAAATATAAGAGTTGGAATATTTCAGTAGTGTCTTGTTGTGCTTTACCTTGTCACAGTTACATTCTCTTGATTTTTCAAAGTTCATTTTGGATTTCTTCCGTTGAATTGCAAGAGTTGGAATATTTCAATAGTGTTTTGTTGTGCTTTACCTTGTCACAGTTGCATTCTCTTGATTTTTCAAAGTTCATTTTGAATTTCTTTCGTGAAATGTAAGAGTTGGAATATTTCAGTAGTGTTTTGTCGTGGTTTACCATATCACAGTTAGATTCTCTTAATTTTTCAAAGTTCATTTAGTATTTCTTTCGCTCAAATGCAAGAGTTGGAATATTTCAGTAGTGTTTTGTCGTGGTTTACCCTGTCACAGTTACATTCTCTTGATTTTTCAAAGTTCATTTTGAATTTCTTTCATGAAATGCAAGAGTTGGAATATTTCAGTAGTGTTTTATCGTGGTTTACCTTGTCACAGTTACATTCTCTTTATTTTTCAAAGTTCATTTTGGATTTCTTTCCCTGAAATGCAAGAGTTGAAATATTTCAGTAGTGTTTTGTCGTGGTTTACCTTGTCACAGTTACATTCTATTGATTTTTCAAATTTCATTTTGGATTTCTTTCCTTGAAATGCATGAGTTGGAATATTTCAGTAGTGTTTTGTCGTGCTTTACCATGCCACAGTTACATTCTCTTGATTTTTCAAAGTTTATTTTGGATTTCTTTCGATGAAATGCAAGAGTTACATTCTCTTGATTTTTCAAAGTTCATTTTGAATTTCTGTCGTTGAAATGCAAGAGTTGGAATATTTCAGTAGTGTTTTGTTGTGGTTTACCTTGTCACAGTTACATTCTCTTAATTTTTCAAAGTTAATTTTGAATTAATTTCGTTGAAATGCAAGAGTTGGAATATCCAAAATGTACTTTGAAAAATCAAGAGAATGTAACTGTGACAAGGTAAAGCACAACAAGACACTACTGAAATATTCCAACTCTTGCGTTTCAACGAAATTAATTCAAAATGAACTTTGAAAAATTAAGAGAATGTAATTGTGACAAGGTAAACCACGACAAAACACTACTGAAATTATTCCAACTCTTGCATTTCAAGGAAAGAAATCCAAAATGAACTTTGAAAAATCAAGAGAATGTAACTGTGACAAGATGGACCACGATAAAACACTACTGAAATATTCCAACTCTTGCATTTCACAAAAGAAATTCAAAATGAACTTTGAAAAATCACGAGAATGTAAGTGTGATATGGTAAACCACGACAAAACACTAATGAAATATTCCAACTCTTGCATTTCACGAAAGAAATTCAAAATGAACTTTGAAAAATCAAGAGAATGTAACTGTGACAAGGTAAAGCACAACAAAACACTACTGAAATATTCCAACTCTTGCAATTCAACGGAAGAAATCCAAAATGAACTTTGAAAAATCAAGAGAATTAAACTGTGACAAGGTAAAGCACAACAAGACACTACTGAAATATTCCAACTCTTGCATTTCAACGAAAGAAATTCAAAATAAACTTTGAAAGATTAAGAGAATGTAACTGTGACAAGGTAAACCACGACAAACCACTAGTGAAATAATCCAACTTTTGCATTTCAACGACAGAAATCCAAGATGAACTTTGAAAAATCAAGGGAATGTCACTGTGACAAGGTAAACCACGACAAAACACTACTGAAATATTCCAACTCTTACATTTCAACGAAAAAAATTCAAAATGAACTTTGAAAAATCAAGAGAATGTCACTCCGACAAGGTAAATCACGACAAAACACTACTGAAATATTCAAACTCTTGCATTTCACGAAAGAAATTCAAAATGAACTTTGAAAAACCAAGAGCATGTAACTGTGATATGGAAAACCGCGACAAAACACTGCTGAAATATTCCAACTCTTGCATTTCACGAAAGAAATTCAAAATAAAATTTGAAAAATCAAGAGAATGTAACGGTGACAAGGTAAAGCATAACAAGACACTACTGAAATATTCCAACTCTTGCATTTCAACGAAATAAATTCAAAATGAACTTTGAAAAATCAAATGAATGTAACTATGACAAGGTAAAGAACAACAAAACATTACTGAAATATTCCAACTCTTGCATTTCAACGAAAGAAATCCAAAATGAACTTTGAAAAATCAAGAGAATGTAACTGTGACAAGGTAAAGCACAAGAAGACACTACTGAAATATTCCAACTGTTGCATTTCAATGAAAGAAATTCAAAATGAACTTTGAAAAATTTAGAGAATGTAACTGTGATATGGTAAACCACGACAAAACACTACTGAAATAATCCAACTCTTGCATTTCAATGAAAGAAATTCAAAATGAATATCTCAGTAGTGTTTTGTTGTGGTTTACCTAGTCACTGTTATATTATCTTGGTTTTTCAAAGTTTATTTTGGATTTTTTTCATTGAAATACAAGAGTTGGAATATTTCAGTAGACTACGTAGGCACGCGAAATATTCCAACTCTTGCATTTCAACGAAATTAATTCAAAATGAACTTTGAAAAATTAAGAGAATGTAACTGTGACAAGGTAAACCACAACAAAACACTACTGAATTATTCCAACTCTTGCATTTCAATGAAAGAAATTCAAAATGAACTTTGAAAAATTTAGAGAATGTAACTGTGATATGGTAAACCACGACAAAACACTACTGAAATAATCCAACTCTTGCATTTCAATGAAAGAAATTCAAAATGAATATCTCAGTAGTGTTTTGTTGTGGTTTACCTAGTCACTGTTATATTCTCTTGGTTTTTCAAAGTTTATTTTGGATTTCTTTCATTGAAATACAAGAGTTGGAATATTTCAGTAGCCTACGTAGGCACGCGAAATATTCCAACTCTTGCATTTCAACGAAATTAATTCAAAATGAACTTTGAAAAATTAAGAGAATGTAACTGTGACAAGGTAAACCACAACAAAACACTATTGAAATATTCCAACTCTTGCATTTCAACGAAAGAAATTAAAAATGAAATTTGAAAAATCAAGAGAATGTAACTGTGACAAGGTAAAGCACAACAAAATACTTCTGAATTATTCCAACTCTGGCATGTCAACGAAAGAAATCCAAAATGAACTTTGAAAAATCAAGAGAATGTAACTGTGACAAGGTAAAGCACAACAAGACATTACTGAAATACTCCAACTCTTGCATTTCAATGAAAGAAATCCACAATGAACTTTGAAAAATTAAAAGAATGTAACTGTGACATGGTAAACCACGACAAAACACTACTGAAATAATCCAACTCTTGCATTTCAATGATAGAAATTCAAAATGAACTTTGAAAAATCAAGAAAATGTAACTGTGACAAGGTAAACCACGACAAAACCCTACTGAATTTAAGTATGTTTTTTAACTTGTAAAGAGCGAATCGCCATGACTTTCGCTCTTGGGACTAAACTACGTTTCCACACAGTTTCTAAACACACTCATGTCGAAATTATTTTTTACAAAGTGTGTAGGTACCCCCTTGCAAACTTGTTTGATATCCTTGTTGTGCGTTTCCACACAGTATACCTTCGGTCCAGGAAACACCACTGGATATCAGATCGCTACCCGTTTCAGATTTTAGCATTAACAATTGATTTGGGGCCTGGCGTTTCACTAGCTCTGGGTAGGGGGATTCGTCCAAATTGGTGTAGTCCATTTATGAGCTAATGTACTCGCCATTTTCCAAATAATTCAATAGGGTTTCAGTTTTAACTTTTAACAGAAGTGATTGAGTTTCCAGGTAATACATATTAACTTGTCCCTAAATTGGCTACTGCACCTTGCAGACATTATAATAAAATGACAACTTGGTTTTTTTAGATATTTCAGTAATTGCACTTCCGCCTGCAATATTTTTATTTAAAACAATGTTTCTTTTCTTGCGGTGTAGGAGCACCATATCAGAGTCTATGATTGTGAACGATGTGAAGTTTGGATCCGCAATGATTGAAACACAATCTTTAGGATTAGTTACAATGTCAGATCGACTTTTGTTTCGTACGCTTTCACACATTTTACTGACAGCTCAAAATGAGTTCAAAATCAGTTTATAGACTTCTTTTTCAACTTTTGTTTTCGCTTGTGAACGTTTACTGACAAAGGTGTCAATAAACGTTTTCATGTAGGGTTTTTGATCAAATTGGAGGGCTCTATGAGTCTTTGTGACTTTGAAACCATTGGACACCATCCATCTCAATAACACGCGATGCACAACAATAGTCTATTCTGGTCTAAAATTGGCAATGATTTTTTGTGTCGAATAGATCCAGGGTATACTCTCATCCTTTGTTAATGATATATCACAAAGGCGCAAATGCTGCCAACCAAATGATCTATTTACAAACGGAAAACAACGTCTTTTACTAAGTCTGGGATTGCGAAGGATGTTTCACTGTCAATTTAAAAACCATCCCTGGGCACCATTCTCCTCAGCACTAGCAATGTCGGGGAAATTCGAAGCACATGGATTGTTAGGCCATTTGTAATTCCCACACGGCAAACAGTAGTGAGACATTGCCCATGGATAAAGAGAATTCATGTCCAAAAAAAAACAGAGTCTGAATTTTCATCGGTGGGATGTCCGGTCGGATCAGTTTTCATAAAACGATCCCTGTGAAAAACATACCCACCCCTCATTGATCTCTCTACAAACAGATGCTGATCCACATCGGCGATTAACCCTATTTCTTTTTTGCTTATTTGAAGTATCAATTCCATCACCAAATGAGGAGTGGAAAAATAATAACCTAAATCCAACCCAAATTCACCATAGATTTTATCCGTATTTTTGCACACAATGTTCAGAAGAGTGAATTGGTCACTAGCCAAGTATAGTTTACAATAATCCCACCCATTTTTACATCTGCCCTTTGCCCAAACCCTCTTAGCAAATTCGTAGTCGCTAGTGGTGCACTCACTCTCAGTAAAAGAATTTTAAAAGGCTTCAATTGGTGGTACTGACATCTCATCTAGCCTCAAACCAGAGTTGTAATAATCATATGGATATTTACCCTTACAGGTTAATAAATCATACATTTCATCGTCGGGGCCGCGCTGTTTGAGGAGGGGGACGCTATAAAAATTGTCACCTCTTTGTACCTTAATGAATTGACTCAAAGATTTGGGGAAGAAGCTGAAAGAGTGTAAAAAACGGATTTTATTCAGGCACGTATTACCCTTGTCACCTGTTTTCCACGTGAATTCTAGCAGCAGTAGCTTCTCCGATGATTTGGGTATGATATTATATGAAAAAGAACCATCTATCCATGCGTCATCTACATCTCCACCCTTGGCAAGGCGGGCCGACGCCGGTAGAACAAACTTTAAGTCGTAATTGTAATTGTGTATAAAAGCAGGTACGAAATATTGTTGTCTAACGTTTAAATTTTACGACTGATGTGCTACCCTCCTAAAGTTACTCCCCCCCCCCGATGTAAATTTCTGCCAAAACATATCACGGTCGATCACCTTCCTCCTCCCCCCATTCCAAACCCCATCATCAAATTCACCCTGGCAAACCCAAAACATTTTACGTCTTTTAATGGTCCATATATCATCTGGTGATAGGAGCATAGGATAGCTTGTATAACGAAGGCGCAAAATTGCACCGTTCGCTGTTTTGATTAGACTGACCAATGTCGAGCGCATGCAGTCTTCACCGTCTACCAAACACCTCAACTACATCCAGCACTTGCATGGTATTATTAGAATACTTCTGCGCGTGAGCGTAAGAGACCCCTATGGATTCATGTATTTTTACATGATTTGAATTTGACGGATCGCACACGTCTGTCAGTTTCGCTTCGCAGTCTAAAGAGATCTTATTGCTCTGCAGGAGCTTTTTTTGAAAATTTTTAAAACGTAAGATCGCTTTATCTCCGCTTACCGTCTCCACAGCCTGGTATCCATGACGTTTACAGTTTTTCATGTGATGCTTTAACTTTAAATCAGAGTGAAATCTTGAGAGGCATGTTGGATAGTAATAACGTGCCTCATGTTTCTTACCCTCACTTAGAACCCTACTAATATCGGTAGTTGGATTGAAATGACGAATTGAATCGGGGTCTGTGGGTGGAGTGTATAGAAGCCACACCCAATGTTCCACTGATTCAATTGAAGGAGCCCGCACTGGAAATAATACGCCCTTCTTATCGGAACGGTGACCCTCCTCAAATTCTGTTTCATACTGTAACACCGTGACACTAATCTTTAAATGTGCATTAGCCCGCTCGAAAATATCTATCCATTTTAGTGTCACGGGAAATTGACCATTTAAATAATTAAAATCTACTTTGGGGAACTTTGAACCCTCCCAACCATTAACTGCCATTTTATCCAACTTTTTCCTAGTGACATCGATTCGAAGTAGTCTGTATGCGGCAATTAAAAATGCATATGTGAAACACTGTAACCTCATATTGAAAGAGATTCGTTGTACCCCCTTACACCCATCTAAATCTGAATGATATTTTAATTCAATGGCTCTTGGCCCAGTCCCATCTTTTAAAATAAAATTCTTTCTAAATCTACAAATATTAACATTTAAACTTTCAATATATAAAACCACAGATCCACTACCCCCCTCGTTATAATTTTTCCACTTACTTTGAATACTATTAGCCCAATTAAGAAAAACCTCCCCATAATTTGATAAATGCGTGCGAATTTCCAACATCTCTGTGTGCAAGTATTTCGAATACATCTCGCCCGCATTTTCATTAAAAAAAATATTTTTAGTGCTATTGATGCTTTTAAACTGACCCGCGACCCCCACACCCCCATTTGTTGTTCAAGAATGGCTCGAATCTTATTATTATATAAATGTGTAATGGCCGAGGGATCTGTTATTATATCCCCCGACTCTAGAGAGTTAAAGGGGTCACCGAATTCGGCGCTGTAGACCTTTATTCTGTGCAAGGCAGAGTTGGAAAGAAAAAAATCTGGAAGAGGGGATACTTGTGTTGTTGCTGTATTACTACTACTACTACTGGCTGTAACATTAAGTGGAAGGGTGGGGGGTGACATAGAATTGTCAATAGCACCGCCCCCAGTCTGTTCAATTACATTGGATGGAGATGGCATGAAGTCCCCTAGGCTAGTTAGCATGTCTTCCAGGGTGTTTGGGGATAGCTGATCGAGCCAGCCTGTATTGTCCTGTGATGGAATTTCTATATGAGGACCCGGCTCAGATGCACTACTAACATCCCCTAAATGCTCACGCATGAATCTATCTGTCCATTCCGGATCCTCCATCATGTCAATGTCACAAGTTAAATTGTCTAGGCTAGCCATGTCCCCAAAACAATCATTAAGAAAACCCCAATGCCACTCCATATTGTCTAGAACTAATGAAGGTTTTTCTCTAAACTCCATTGCTGGTGCTAGAATTGGTTCAGGTCCAGTAAATGTTGATGTTTTATGACCCAATGGCACTGCTATTTCATTAATCTATAGAAAAAAGATTTATTTTCTATTTGAAATATCCATTATTTTATAAAGTTAATAAACTATTTCAATTTATCATAGTCATTGTCCCACCACCTGAACAATTAAAAGAAACAAAGTTACATTGGCATATGTCTTTCATAATGACAACAGAACATGTTAAAAATATATTTGGTTTAGTCAGGAAAATGAAGCCTTATTCTTACAGGTTAAGTTAGAACAAGAGAATGATATATAAAACTAATGGTTTTATTTGAAAAAATATAATGTTCAGAATGAAAATGCAAAATAGGGACTCTAGTGCCTGCCCCTCTTGATTGTAAGTCTCAACAAAACCCGTCCATCGTTCAACCGAGGCAGTATGTTCTATGAAACATTGCTCTTCAGCCTAGGTTAATGGACATGCATCCCATACGTTGGATGCTGGTGGTGGTGGTGTAAGTTTCTCCCTTTTCTCGACAATCCTAATTTTCCTATGTCGCTTGGTGATGGATTTGATTGAAGTGCTGGTAGCAGTAAACCTGTACTAAATAAATAATTGTAAGAAGAAGAACTTTTTTCTCCTTCCATATCCACTATTAAAGTACCCCGGAATTGAAGTGCCACTTCAAGATATTATTATTAAGAGTTAAAGGAAGAATTGCTGAATGCTATAACATAAAAATATAAATGGGGGTATATTTAATAAACTATTATTATTATTAAAGTCTCAGAATATCTATCTCCGTGAATGACAATTTTCCTTAAATTAGAATGTTAGATATATCTTGCATACAAGAAGCTGACGGGGCTTTAGACATAAATTTGTCACACCCAGAAGGCACCCGCATCTCATTATAGCAAAGAGACATGCTAATCCGGTTTCTACCATTATTTTTTAAGGTCACTACATTGACGCCTTAAGTCAGGTTTCATCGCGTCACATATTATTTATAAGTCAATCGCTTACGTCGACACTAATTCATCCTTCATGATCTATTTTCATATGCGAAATTAAAAATGTCCTATATTTTTTTTTTCATCCCATTCCTCCACACTCTTATCGTTCTTTTTTTTTCTACAATAATTAACCCCCATTGAGTAAATGCATATACACTTATACGTGGCTGATTCGAAATTATTATTATTATTATTCCTCGAGTAAGCAATACCCTATTCGTTGATTTTACATTAATTTTGACTATTTACCTCATATATTGCTTATTCAGAAGCAGGTAGCTTATAAGCGTATAGGCCTAAATTTCAATCATCTTAAAATATATATATAAAAAAAAGAACGGCACTTCAAGGTATTATTATTAAGAGTTAAAGGAAGAAATGCTTAATGCTATAACATAAAAATATAAATGGGGGTATATTTAATAAACTATTATTATTAAAGTCTCAGAATATCTATCTCCGTTAATTACAAATAACAATTTTCCTTAAATTACAATGTTAGATATATCTTGCATACAAGAAGCTAACGGGGCTTTAGACATAAATTTGTAACACCCAGAAGGCATCCGCATCTCATTATCCCAAATAGACATGCTAATCCGGTTATATCGTGTCGTATATTTTTACAAGTCAATCGCGAAAGAGCATTATTCACCTCAAGCATAGAATGAATCGATTTAATAAATTATTATAATATTTTCAGAATATCTATTTGCACTCACGTCAAAAATCACCGCTAGGTCGATAGAATCCTCCTTTCCCGGAATGGGGAGCGAAGCGAAACACTTATAAGTGGCTGATTCGAAATTATTATTATTATTATTCCTCGAGTAAGCAATACCCTATTCGTTGAGTTTACATTAATTTTGACTATTTACCTCATATATTGCTTATTCAGAAGCAGGTAGCTTATAAGCGTATAGGCCTAAATTTCAATCATCTTAAAATATATATATATAAAAAAAAGAACGGTACTTCAAGGTATTATTATTAAGAGTTAAAGGAAGAATTGCTGAATGCTATAACATAAAAATATAAATGGGGGTATATTTAATAAACTATTATTATTAAAGTCTCAGAATATCTATCTCCGTTAATTACAAATAACAGTTTTCCTTAAATTACAATGTTAGATATATCATGCATATATGAAGCTGACGGACCTTTAGACATAAATTTGTAACACCCAGAAGGCATCCGCATCTCATTATACCAAATAGACATGCTAATCTGGTTATATCGTGTCGTACATTTTTACAAGTCAATCGCAAAAGAGCATTATTCACCTCAAGCACAGAAGGAATCGATGTAATAAATTATTAAAATATTTTCAGAATATTTATTTGCACTCACGTCAAAAATCATCGCTAGGTCGCTAGAATCCTCCTTTCCTTTGGAATGGGGAGCGAAGCGAAACACTTATAAGTGGCTGATTCGAAATTATTATTATTATTATTCTTCGAGTAAGCAATACCCTATTTTTGTTGATTTTACATTAATTTTGACTATTTACCTCATATATTGCTTATTCAGAAGCAGGTAGCTTATAGGCGTATAGGCCTAAATTTCAATCATCTTAAAATATATATATAAAAAAAAGAACGGCACTTCAAAGTGTTATTATTAAGAGTTAAAGGAAGAATTGCTGAATGCTATAACATAAAAATATAAATGGGGGTATATTTAATAAACTATTATTATTAAAGTCTCAGAATATCTATCTCCGTTAATTACAAATAACAATTTTCCTTAAATTACAATGTTAGATATATCTTGCATACAAGAAGCTAACGGGGCTTTAGACATAAATTTGTAACACCCAGAAGGCATCCGCATCTCATTATCCCAAATAGACATGCTAATCCGGTTATATCGTGTCGTATATTTTTACAAGTCAATCGCAAAAGAGCATTATTCACCTCAAGCATAGAATGAATCGATGTAATAAATTATTAAAATATTTTCAGAATATCTATTTGCACTCACGTAAAAAATCACAGCTAGGTCGCTAGATTCCTCCTTTCCTTCGGAAGGAGGAGCGAAGCAAATTACAGTTGGCCTGATTGAAGTTAATGATTTGTTAATCCCTGTATCGACGTTGTCCTGGGGCTCATCCAACGTTGTACGCTTTTGTTGTGACGGTCGATCAACAGCATCCTAAAATAAAAATTGTATTCAATTTTTAAACTATTTAACTTTCGAGAGGGCACTACCTCTTCAATACCACAGTACCAAACTCCAAAAGTTGACAATTATAGATATATTTCAATTTTATATGCCACGCTTTTAAAACTTATATAGCTAAATTGTAAAATACTTAAAATCATTGAAACAGGAAGAAGTAGACTCCTAGACGTAGCCTAAACCAAATATATTTTTAATAAGAGGCATGAAAAAAAATAGCACAATTTAATTAGCTACTTCAATTCTTATTTATTCAGAATATTAATGGGGCACCACCCCTTCTAGGTCACAGTACAAAACCTCCAAAAGTTGAAAACAATATATCTATTAAAATTGTATATACCACACTTTTAAAACTTATATACCTCATTTTTAAAATACTTTAAATCATAGAAAAAGGAAGAGGAAGAGCCCTAGACAGAGTCTAAACCAAATATATTTTAATATGATACATAAAAAAAAGATTACGAGACAAAAATGGATTTCTTTTTATTATAATGTAAGAAAATTTACTCACCAGAACTCGCTTAGAACATTCCATATCTCTATCAATGTAAATAATCGTAAAATATATATATAGATAGAATGAATGAACTATTCAAACTGTAGAAAATTCTAATTTGAAACTCGATTTTATAGTAAAAAAAAACTGAATATATTAACACCTAGCCAAGACGCACCGGTTTTTTGACACGGATAATGTACTTACTCTAAAAGGCATGTAGGCCATATATACATTATGAAGTAGAAATCTGGCCTACATGAATTATGTCAGAAACCCATCCTTCATAACATATTATGCAATCACTAGTGAAACCTATATATCACTGTCCTTGGTAAGTCAATGCACAGGTTAGACTACTTTTTTTTATGAAATTCAATGTAAGTTTTCATGTACAGTTGAATGTACAGTTAGAATCAGCACTTAGGTTACTACTGACATGGTTTTGTAACTTTATTAAATAAAAAAAACACGTTTTTTAAACTGAAAGTAAGGAGCGACATTAAAACTTAAAACGAACAGAAATTATTCCGTATATGAAAGGGGCTGTCCCCTCCTCAACACCTTGCTCTTTACGCTAAAGTTCTTTATTGGTTTAAAAAATAAAGTTGTAAGACAGAGTCAAACTTTTGCGTAAAGAGCGAGGCGTTGAGGAGGGGACAACCCCATTCATATACGGAATAATTTCTGTTCGTTTTAAGTTTTAATGTCGCTCCTTACTTTCAGTTTAAAAAACTTGTTTTTTTTATTTAATTTCTGATCGTTTTTTAGTTAATGCAGCTTTTATTTTGGCTCGCCGTCACTGAATAAGTAAACAAAATTTGCATAAAAATTTTACTTTTGTTTTGCTAAATGGCTGTCTCTAAATTTGGTTCTGACGTAATTTACAAATTAACTTACGTAACCCTAGTCAATACCTTGCTCTTTAAGCTAAAGTTCGAAATTTGTTCCAATTCTTTAAAAATAACCCCTTAATCACAAAGGCCGTTAATTAGAATAAATAGCTCTTATGAAAGTACTAAAAAATCTTTGGCTTAAAGAGCGAGGCATTGACTAGAAGGTGAACCCAATCACATAGCTAATATTTTTTGTTCGTTTTAAGTTTTGATGTTGCTCCTTACTTTCAGTTGAAAAACTTGTCGTTTTAAATAATGATGGGAAATCCGGTGCCCCCTTCATAGCCATGTCCCTTCCCCCATGAAAACTTCCTTCATGAAAAGATCCTCCCATATAACCTCCGACCCCCCACCCCCCACTACCAGAAAAAATTCCCCCTGAAAACGTCTGTATACTTCCCAATAACCAATACTATATGTTAACATTGGGTAAAATTCATAACTTTCAGCCCTACCCCTGGGGGCTTCTAGGGATTAAGTCATCCTAAAAGACATAGTTATAATATTTTTTGCCATGCTGAACAAAGTGGCTATCTCAAAATTTTTATCGGGTGACTTTGGGAAAAAAATTAGCGTGGGAGGGGGCCTAGTTGCCCTCCATTTTTTTTGGTCACTTAAAAAGGGCACTAGAACTTTTAATTTCCGTTACAATGAGCCCTCCCACGATATTCTAGGACCACTGGGTCGATACGATCACCCCTGGGAAAAAGAAAAAAAAAAAACAAAAAAACAAAAAAAAAACAAAAAAACAAATAAACAGGCATCTGTGATCTTTCTTCTGGACAAAAAATGGAAAATTCCACATTTTTGCAGATAGGAGTTTGAAACCTCTACAGTAGGGTTCTCTGATACGGTGAATATGGTGGTGTGATTACTGTTAAGGTTCTATAACTTTTTGGGGGTCTTTCCCCCTTTTTTCGAAAATCAGCCAAATTTTCTCAGGCGCGTAACTTTTGATGAGTAAGATTAAACTTGATGAAACTTATATATTTGAAATCATCATTAAAGTATGACTCTTTTTATGTATTGACTGCTATCAAAAATTCCGTTTTTTAGAGTTTCGGTTACCATTGAGCCGGGTCACTCCTTACTTACAGTTCGTTACCACGAACTGTTTGATAATGAAGGCTAATATATGAAAAACGCGTCCACAAAGGTAGTCTCAACCGATACTTTGCATAACAAAAGTAGTAGGACCAAATTTGCCTAATTCTTTATTTCTGAAGCATTCTCCAAAAGGTGTAATATACAGAATATGCGGCAGCGCAGTTGCATTTTACAACCTAGCTAACATTATGCGATTAAAACGGAGTTTTTTTTTGCCACAATGTTACCATATGACGCCGAAATACGATTTTGCAGGTGGCCAAGTATGAGTGATCGGGTAGTTCGCATGGATGTCCCGATAGGAAGGATCAAATAAGTTAACGAAGACACTGGCTTAACGGTAATATCACCAAGTCTAATAGGTACATCAGTCGAATCTTTCCAATTAAAAAGAACAATCTCAGACTTAACTGCATTGAAATAGACCAATTTTCCGGTATTCATTATGTAAGATTTTAAAATTCTCCTCGAGGCGCGCAATGGTCCGACAAGGCATAAACACGTCATCTGCGTAAAAAACTAGACCTAGATTCCAACCGCGAACTATGCATGAACATTCAGTTTGCGATTGTGGCTCTATTATTGCATTATTGAAAAAATCAGGGCAAACAATAGATCCCTGTCTCAATCCCTTATAAACCGGTAAGACAACATAAATATCACTCATACCAGGAATATAAATACGAACCACGATATTACCATATAAATCTCGATACGCTCCTATCACCGAAGGATTGAATCCCCTCTTATATGCCGAATACAAAATATATTCGTGGACGAGCGAATCAAATGTACGATGCACATCGTGGCTACCAAGAACTACAGATTCACTAGCTACATCAGCCTTGAAAAGTATAGCACGGTGCGCGTGTAACTGAACCACCGTGTAACTGAACCACAAGCAACTGAACCCCTGTAACTGCACCACCGTGTAACTGAACCACCGTGTAACTGAACCTCCGTGCAACTGAACCCCCTTATAACTGAACCCCCGTGAAACTGAAACCTCGTATAACTGAACCACCGGGCAACTGAACCCCATTTAACTATACTCTCGTGCAACTAAACTCCCGTGCAACTCAACCCATTTAACTGAGCCCCCATGTCACTAAACCTCTATGTAGCTGAACCCCTGTATAACTGAACCCCCGTACAACTGAACCACCTTGAAACTGAGCCATTGTGCTACTGATCCACTGTACAACTAAATTACCGAGGAACTAAATATCCGTGTAACTGAACCACTGTGTAACTGAACCCTCGTGTAACTAAGCCACAGTGCAACTGAACCACTGCGCCCAAGCAGGTAATTAACCTTTTTCAAGCCAAACGATAAACAACTACGAGCGTAGAAAATACCACAAAATGAAAACAAAAAAACAAGCAAAATGGAAAAAAATTACAGTATGTAGACCTTGAGAGCCACCGTTTACCCCCCCCCCCCTCTCGCAAAAAACATCCCTTAAGGAAAATACCCTGCAGAAAATAGCACCTCACGGAAAATACCCCCCCTCCCAGAATACACCTACCCGTGGAAAATCTCCCCCCCCCCAAAAAAAAAATACCTCTTGCGGTTGGGCAGTCTCCAATCACTTTCGGCTTATAAAAAAAGACTAGAAATGTCTGGGGATTATCAAACAATTCCTACCTCCATCCACCTGTCGTCTCCCCTTTAGAGCTAGTTCTGTATTTATTTGAAGGCGCAATGAGAGCTGAGATGTTTTGGCATCAAAATGCACCCTTTGAGGTATCTCCTCTCTTCCAAGCTACAAAACAATCAGATAACCCCATTGCAGAAGTTTCAGTTCCTTTTTAAGTTTTTTTTTATTTGTCTATTGCTTACAGATAGTATTTGTCATTGGGAAACATACGGAAATTTTTTGTGTGTGGGTTTTCTGGAGGATCTTTCATGAGAAAAAAGTATTTGCACTGAAGGGGGGGGGGGCAAGATTTACACATAAAGTCCTCCTTTCCACTTCCCTTAGAACTTCTCAATTAAACTAAAAAATAACACGACTCAAAGAAGATTTATAAATTTTGAAAACCATAATTTCCGCGAGGGGGTGGTTTCCAGGTGATGGGGTTTCCGTGGGTGGAGGAGGAGAAATTTTCCGCGGGGGAGGGGGGTAAACGCTTAGACCAGTAGAAAGTGACAGGGTGAAGGGAACTCCCATTAAAAGACATAAAAAAGAGAAAACCATCTGGATTTAAGAGTTTATGACGTCCGATTTTCTTTGTTTTTGTGACAGCAAAACAGAGCATTTTCATAAATCATGTTGTCGGCTATTTATACAAAGACTTAATAACGCAAACAATTCCAACAAGGTTGAACATGTAAAGATTTTAACTTGTGTTTTACCTAATGTAAGTACGGTGGTTGAGTTGCACGAGGGTTCAGTTGCAGGGTGGTTCAGTTGCATGGGGGTTCAGTTACACGTTGGTTCAGTTGCACGGTAGTTCATTTGTACGGTGGCTCACTTGCACGGGGGTTCAGTCACTTGGTGGTTCAGTTACACGGGGGCTTAGTTAAATGGGGTTGAGTTGCACGGGGGTTGAGTTGCAGGAGGGTTCAGTTAAAGGGGGTTCAGTTGCATTAGGGTTCATTAGCACGAGGGTTCAGTTGCACGGGGGTTCAGTTGCACGGCGGTTCAATTGCACGGTGGTTCAGTTTTACGGTGGTTCAGTTGCACGGTGGTTCAGTGGCACGGTGGTTCAGTTGCTTTTGGTTCAGTTACACGGTGATTCAGTTACAATTGAACCGTATAGCACATAGAGCTGACAGGGCTTGACCACACCCTAGTATCTTCTGAAAGCCAAATTACCCCGAAGGAACGTAGCATTTTGACCGAATTTTATCGCATGTTAGCAACTCAAATAACTTACAAAAAACATTTGACACAGTAATTTGTCTATATGAACTGCAAAGGTGGGGAAATTTATTTCGCTTTAACACGGGGATCAATTTACCTTCGCAAAAAGATTTTGGCACTTTTGCAGAGGAGAATATCAATTGGTACAGTAAGCTCAGGTGGTCAATCAGAAGATCACTACTAGAATCAAGAGCAGCCCCGCAGATGCTATCAGTACCCTTACTGAATTTCTTTTTCAACTTCATTGTACCAGAGATAACCATACCTCGTGTCACAACAAAATTGATTGAACGATTGGAGGTGCAAACTCTCGGCGGTATTGTACCTCCCAGAGATCTTCACCAGGAACAGAATCCCGCGTATCGTAACGTTTGGGTCGCAGGGCATGTTTCCATAGGGCACTAGGATTTTGGTTCACGCTTTCAGAAAAATTTGTTATGCAATCGCTCCTGTACTCGTTTAGAGCTTTGGCAAATGCACGGTTTGCTTGTTTCCGGACACAGTTAACCCAGCCTGTTCGTGGTCTGTCACAATCAAGCCAGACTTGGAACCAAAATTTAGATTTATGACACGAATATTTCAGTTCGAGTTCCGGGCCTTGAATTTCCGCCACCATCCTTGAATTCGCGTTCCACGCCTGATTTTCACTGTCGGTACAGCAGCTTTTATGCCTCCTTTAATACCATGGCAAATAAGAGCACAATAAATCTCCATAAGCTCACGAGCATCGTCACGAGAAATAACTGCAGATTTTTGTAAAAGAATGATAGGGATCTTAATCTTGCGAAGGATTGTATCACAGACCGATCGGAAAAATGATGCATCTCTCTTTTCCCACTGTTCTTTGACATACCAGACTGGAATCTTGGCTGTTGGGGCAGCAGCAGAAATTTTTACGTTGACAGTTATCGGAAAATGGTCAGAAGTTTATGTTGAAGACAGGACTTTCACTTGGTTTTGGGACGGATTTCCTGATGCTAAAACGTGATCGATATTGGTAGTGGCCCCAGTATGATGAAGTTAAGTTTCGTCACGATTTTTCATTAGGTCTTCTAGATCACTGGTAAGCTGCAGGATAAGATTTGATCGAATTTAGGTCAAGTCACATAAGTCACAATTAAAATCACCAATGAGGAGCTTTTCGGGAATATCATTGCGGGTAACATATTTTGCAAGACGTTTGGCCACGAGAGCAAAGTATTTTTCAGATTTTCTGGACTTGTGATCTGTCGGAAGGTAAGTGTTAATAACAGTCAGATTCGCAATTTGAATAGCGATACGATTGACAAAGGTCTCACGAGGACACTGGGAAGTGATTTGTGAACTAGGGTAGCAATGCCGCCAGAGGGTCTGTCTTGGTTTAGAAGACATTTGGCTGGCGATAAAAATAGCACGTGGGAATCAGGGAATTCAAGGAGCTCCTTATTGCAGTCAATTAGGAAATGTTCTTGCAAACATAACACGTCGTAATTTCTCAAGAATTCTTCAAATACTGGGCGCTTATTAAGAGCATCACGATACATATTCCAAGAAATAACGCTAATTTCCATGGTTAGGCTTCTCTGCAATCACTTTTTGTTATTCAGGGTATCTTACGTGATAGCAAGTGTGAGACGACGAATCACAAGCTACACAATTCGTCTGTTTTGTACAGGGGTTTTCCTTCGGTGAAACGTGTTCAGGACTCGTGTATCGGCCAAAGACAGCTTCGTTTGTACACGAAGCAGCCTTATGCCCATTTTTATGGCACTTGTAACGCTTGAGAGGCTCACATTTAATCTTTCTATTCCAACCATTGGCGGGCTGTCGACGGCTAGGTTGAGGGCAGCTGTGGTTTTGAAATAGAGTTTAAATGCTTGTGCAGTACAAAAACGTTTGACCTCAATTACGCCCATGAAGAGGATCTTCAATTCCTCCTCTGTAACATCCCGAGGTACTTGCGTAATGATACCGATGTGTGATGGGGCCCTTGCACGGGCTTCTAAGTTTGGACCTGACTTTGCTATTTTTTCGGCGATGCGTGTGGCGGCCTTTTTGTTCTTAACAAGTAGCTTAGTTACAGTTTTACAACGCTTCAGTTCAACAACCTCATCACAGGGCACTAACCCTTCGAAGTTTTCGAAGTTTCTATTACAACGCTCTATAAAAACCTCATATGCCCCCAGGACATAACTTCAAACCCTTGCACGAGGGGTGTGGGGGGGGGGAGGGTTGATCATCCTCAAAGCCATAATATCCAGAACTTTCAACTACGTTGAAAAAAAAGGCTATCTGAAAATTTTAATTGGATGTGTTTTGGGAAATGGTGGGTTTGAAGGGAGGTTAGTTGCCCTCTAATCAATTTCGACTGGACTATTAAAAAGGGCACTAGCCCTTTCAATTTCCAATTGAATGAGCCTTTTTTGAAGTTTGTACCACAACATTTTCTATAAAAAACCTTATATGCCCCCAGGTCATAACTTATAACCCTTGCTCTGAAGTCTGTGCGGGGAGTGTCCTGTTCAAAGGTATAATTTCCAGACTTTTGAAAGTCGTGGGACAAATTGGCTATCTCAAAATTTTTATTGTAGTTGTTTGGGGAAATGGGGGGTGTGGAAGGGTGATAGTTGCCCTCCAATCACTTTCTACTATTAAAAAGAGCACCAGCCATTTCAATTTCAAATCGAATGAGCCCATTTTGAAGTCTCTACGACAACAATTTCTATAAAAACCTCATATTTCCCCCGGGCATAACTTATAACCCTTGCCCTGAGGGGTTTGGGGGGTATGTCATCCTCAAAATCATAATTTCCAGAACTTTCAACTATGTTGAACAAAATGGCTATCTCAAAATTTTAATTGAATGCTTTTGGGGAAATGGTATTTGTGAGAGGTGGGGTAGTTGCTCTCCATTCGACTTTTAAAAAGGGCACTAGCCCTTTCAATTTCCAATCAAATGAGCCCTTTTTGAAGTCTCTACGACAATAGTTTCTGTAAAAACCTTATATGCCCCCAGGGTATAACTCACAACCCTTATCCTGAGGGCTCTGAGTGGGTTGACATCCTAAGAGATATAATTTCCAGAACTTTTAACTACGCGGAACAAAATGGCGATCTCAAAATTTAGATTTGATTTGTTTGGGGAAATGGTTGGCGTGGAAGGGGTGTTATTTGCCTTCCAATCACTTTCGAATATTAAAAAGGCACTAGCTCCTCCAATTTCCAATTAAATGAGCCCTTTTCGATGTTTCTACGATAACTCCTTCGATACGAAGTGCCCTGGTCCAAAACCAAAAAAATAATAATAATAAATAATACATTGTGCCAACATCGTTCTTTACTTAAGCAGGGCGATTGCGCTGGCTATAATAAACATTGCTGGGAAAACAATTGAAAATTACTTGAAAATCACTTCGTGTTCTTATGCTAGTTTTCAAAGAGTCTAAACTGGAAAAGTTTTCACTCACTGTAAAACTCTAAAACCTAATGCGTCATTGGCGCTTTGCTGAAAATCATACGGGTCTTAAATAGTCTTGGAAAGCACAAATAAAATCAAACTGAACGTTTGATATGTAATTTATTAATTGATGAAAGATCATCATTTCAAGATTTTATTTTATTGTAATTTTATTTTCATTTTCAATGTTGTAATAACTGGAGAAAAAATATATTTGCAAAATAATTTGTTTTCAGTGAAGCACCAATGACGCAGTAGGATTTTACAGTTAGGATAGGGGGCAGTATCCAGATCTTGTTTGTAGTGAAGCTAAATTTGTGTTGAAGAGTCTCGGATAGAACTGATAAAATTAAACTGAATATTGGATATATAATGATATTAATTGCTGAAAACTCATCAGTTCAAAATTTAATTTTACTGTAATTTTTATGTTTATTTTAATTGTTGTAATAAGTACAAAAGAAAATGTTTGTAATATTATTCGTTTTCAGTAATCTGCCAATGACGCAGTGACCTTTACAGTGAGAAAAACTTTACCTGTTTTAAGATTTATGATTCATTTATATTAGTATCTGTTGCATATATTTTTGCTATGATTGTTTATTTAATTTCTGTTCGTTTTAGGTTTCATTTATTTTTTAATAGTAATTTCTGGCTATTTTGAGTTTGAGTTATTGTAGGTTTCTAGTTCTTCTGATCTCAAGTTTACTTTTCTTTAAAAGACTTCTTTTTCGACTTCTTTTAAATTAATAAACTAAAAACAAGTTTCATAGCGAAATAAAACCTGGTAAAAATCAGTAGTACGAGACCCTATACCACGGTGCGTACACCAAATATAGACGACAACTGGATCTCCAGCCAGAACATTTAGAAATAACTTAAGACAATAATATAAGGATACTCCAAATAAGGAGTCACTTAGAATATGCTCTTCCAAAGTGTTAGATGCACTATGACAGAAATTCTATTTTTAATATAGTTTCCTTTGAATTTTAGCGTATAAATAAAGCGTACATCTGAGACTGGTGTATGAGTTCTAATTCATTTGATGATTGAACAACATATACATGACATTATAGACAATCAAAATGGCGTTAATCAATTATTCGATGTAAGTTTATTTTATATAATTAAATAGTTTCTAAATAATTAATTAAGATATTTCTCCATTCAAATACTTTCCATTTTCAATGCTGTAATAAGTACAAAAGAAAATGTTTTTAATATTGTTCGTTTTCAGTAAACTGCCAATGACGCAGTAGGTCTTAGACTTTTATAGTGAGAAAAACTTTACCTGTTTTAAGATTAATGATTCATTTATATTAGTACCTGTTGCATATATTTTTGCTATGATTTCAAAAGTCAAAGAGCTATGTTTGTACACAAAATTTATAAAGAAATACAGCACATAGAAACATGATAATATAACGGGGGGGGGGGATAAAATTAAAGATTAATTATATTTCGACCTACTTCCTTTATCTGCTATATACCATTTTCCAATATTTTGATCTTTTACCGTCAACAAGTTTTTTTTTGTGAAACACCGACGCGTCTTAATAACATACTGAGTGCATTAGACCAGAGTGCCAAATGTTTCACTCCCCTAACCTCGTATGCATTAGAGCGTGAAATAGGGGACTTTTTTAAAATGTTCTGCACTCCCGATCTGTAGAATATTTTCATTTTGTCACAAGTTGAGCTAGTAAATGTGGACAATTTACAGTGTGGAGAATTTAAAGAGTCTAACTTGTTTTTTTATTGTAATTTCTGTTCGTTTTTTGGGTTCAATTTTATTTATCGATGTTCATTTGTGGAAGTTTTACGATCTATAGATTATTTTATTTAATTTTATTGCTTGTTTTTGAGCAATAAACAGTTTTTAGAGTTTGACTATATTTTAGCATTGTTTTACAATTCAGTAAACTGCAAATTTGTGCTCTGGCCTTGGGAAGGCATAGAGCTTTTTCCAGCATTGTGGACTATTAGCAGATATCAGGGCTAATTAATTAAATGCTTTACATAGATATAAATGTGGGAGGAAGGGAAGAGGGAGAACATCCGGATTATTAAGAATAAAATTATCATAAAAACTAAAATATAATTTTTATTTAAGGAAATTTCTAAAGAACAACCTATGGCAAAGAGACCAAAATTATCATCTTCCGGTCAAATAGAGACACCACCACCACCAACAAGACAATCTGGGATAGTACATGCACCCCCTAGAAGACATGAAGTTATCAGTACTTCTGTGATGACTACACATGATAATAATATCAAGCATGATATTCCATACTATGAATTTTCAATGCACGGGGTAAGAAAAAATTATATCTTACCTTTTTCATGATTATATTTTCTAATATAAAGAAAAAAACTAAATTTCATTGAATAATGTATGAAAAAAATTATTATTGGATTTTTTTATAATTCAATTTAAAAGATGATTTATTGAAAATGGAGAATTTACGGGACAGCGCAAAAGCGCTGCTTTTAGTATGGACAGCACATTAGTAAAAGCGCCACTATACTGTTTTTTAATTATCCCTTTCTCTCCAACAGATCATTTAGCATGGAAGGAGTTATAATAGTTAATTGAATATTCTAGTGCACTATTTAGAATGTAATTTAGTCTTGAGATATCCATTTTATTTGTAATATTTGAAAGTTCAAACAGCTGTGTGTGTGGGAATAATGTAAAAACTCCACGATCTGTTGAGCATAGTCCATAAGTTATGCAAATTGGCATCTGTTTAAAAATGTTTTATTACAATGGGAGGGGGTGAAAGATGATAATTTGGTGGGGGAGGGGGAGGGAAAGAAGGATACATGGTTTTCCGAAAAAGCAGATTTATGATCATTAAGATGAAACTAAGATGAAATCGGAACACACACTATGTACATTTAAGATGTCAATATTTTCATGCAAGGGCATTACATAATAGTATATGAAATTGAAACTTTCAGGAATATATATAGTGGTTGGGAGGAGGAGGTTGGGGTTGGCAGTGAACTGTTAGTATTTTTTTTAGTATGCAAATGTTTTTAAATAATATGAAAATATAGCTCGCTAATAATTCATTTTTCGACTCATAAAAAACAGGATCAATTACACAATGAAATAAATTCTATTATTATTGTAGATTCACATGGATGACTTACCACTACCAAATCAACTACCAAGTCAAGGATTGTGCAACCTCGTTGAGGATACATCTATAATCGCGCCACCGACAGATTTTAGTGATAGCAAACTGTTTGAGCTGCCATCTGTCGACAATGAACATGAATGGTACATTATTTTTTTAAAGGAATGTTTAGGAGACGGTAAAAATTTTAATGATTTGCCTTCTAACATTATCGATGATGATGACCCTGAGTGGACGGATAACCTTTTAAAAGAATATTTTAGCGATACTAATGCTATTACTTCATTTAATATCTTTCTAGTGCATTTGAAGAGGGCTTGGAAATTGGTTTTGCCCAACCAGATGCATTTGAATATCAAGATGGGTCAGAGGAAGATTTTGGTAGGGTAGATCAGATGAGTCTTAACACTTGTAGAATTTTAGATAATTTTTCCAGAGATTTAAATGAGAACCCTTCCCCAACTGATTTAATGGACATCACCCAAGTTCAGTTGAGTATAATTTAAGAAAAAAATAAATTTGCTTGGGAAGATTCTTGCAGCCCAGACACACTCGAGGCTATGTTGAGTGAACTAAAAGATTTTATTCCACGCGCCAACCCTCCTGTTGAGGTTGAACAGATTGGTGAAGGTAGTGAGGATATGGAAACCTCTCCATCACTACCTGAATTTTATTTAACAAACTCTGTCTTGCCCACAATAGATGTTTATACGGCGATATTAGGTGACCCATTTAATTCACTAATGGCAGGGGATTATAAGAGATCCAATAAATATTGTCCATACATATGCGGGCAAGATTTTAACCCTTCTTGAACGACTATTTCGGGTTTTGGGAGGTCGGGACCGTATAAAAGCATTCATAGCACTCAAAATATTTTATTTAAATGAAAATACTGGGGAAGTTTATTTAACTTTTTTGCACACTGAAATGTTAGTTCTTATCGGCAGTTGGAAAATTATGAGGGTGTATTTATGGAATGAGTAAATAGTATTGTCACAAAAATGGATAATTATAATAGAACGGTAGTGGGTCAGTGGTTTTATTTATTGAAAATTTAAATTTAAATATATGTAAATTTAAAAAACCTTTTTATTTTAAGAGGTGGTGGGGCGGGACTGAGGGCTACAGTTTTAAAATATGTTCCAGATTAAGAAGGATGTCAGGGAGTACAATGAATCTGTTTCGAAACAAAGCAACAGTGTTTCATATACGCATTTCTTTCAGTGGCCTTTCGACCCCTGAAAGATAATGCTTCTAAGACAAAGTTGGGTGATTGGGCAGCTAATGGGAGGGAGTCGGCAGATTTCCCTAAAATAGATTTCAGTTGTTTAAAAGGTAAATATCCCGTAACACTCAAGGGACCGGATATTTCTGAACGGGCTAAAGAACATTTAAAGATTGGTGTTACGATGCTACGATATGAAACAGAATTTGAGGAGTGGGACCGCAGTAACAAAAAAGGAGTAATATTTTGAGTGAGGGCTCCGTCGATTGAATTGGTGAAGCATTGGGTATGGCTTCTATACACACCTCCTACAGAGCCTGATTAAATTGGATATTTTAATCCAATTAAAGATATTAGTAGGGTTTTATGTAAGGGTAATAAACGCGGGGGTGTATGCTACTATTGTCCAAGCTGTCTGTCCCGATTTCGTAGCGATTTAAACCTAAAGAATAACATGAAACACTGCAAACGTCATGGATACCAGTCCTTGGAAACGGTTAGCGGTGGTAAGGCAATTCTACGTTTTGGAAATTTTCTGAATAGACTTTTGCAAAGTGATAAGATCAGCTTGGATGGTGAGGCTAAACTCACAGAAGTGAATGACCCACAAAATTCAAATCTTATTAAAGAACGTCAACCAATTGCAGTGTCTTACGCCCACGCTCAAAGAGACTCTAGTAATACCATGCGACTGTTAGACGTACTTGAGACATTGGACAGGGGGGATTGAATGGAAACAACATTGACTAAACTAATCATCACAATAAATAAGGCAATCTCCTGGTTACGGCACACAAATTATCCTATGATTCTATCACCAGAGGACAGATTGGCCTAAAAAAATAAGAAAATATGTTGGGCTTCTTAATGGGAAATTTGAAGAGTTTAAAGGGAAAGGGATAAGGGGAAGGTCTGTGAACACGATCATTTATGAAATGAAACGTCATCAGAGGGGAGGGACTTTCGTGGAATAGGCCATCAATCGTGCAATGTAAACGTAAGTCAACAGTACTTTATACCGGTTTTTATACACAATTCCAATTATGATTTGAAATTTATTTTACCAGCATTGTTGGCAGGTATGCAGAAAGGTGAAGTTTTAGATGGCGCATGGGTACATGGTGCTTTTCTCTGTAATATCATAATCAAGTCATCTGAGAAGTTGCTGCTCTTAGAATTCAAATGAAAACACTAGGTAATGGATATTTTTGCTTGAATAAAATTTGTTTTGTAGATTCCTATAGTTTCTTCCCCAAATCCCTTAGTCAATTAATTCAAGTACAGAAAAGCGACAATTTCGATAGTTTTCCCCTCCTTAAACAGTGTTTTCCACATGATGAAAGGTATGATTTTTTAACGTGTAAAAGCATATATGCATATGATAACTACAACTCCAGGTCGAGGCTAAGTGAGGAGAAACTTCCACCCATTGTAGCATTTATAATTCACTTACTGATATTCAATGCACCACTGCCGATAATGAATTTGCCAAGAGGGTTTGGGCCAAAAGAGGATGTCAAAATGGATGGGATAATGCAAAATGTACTTGGTAAGTAATGTATTGACTCTTTTTTACATTGTCTGTAAGAACCCGGATAAAATCTATTTGGAATTTTGGTTGGATTTTGGTTATTATTTTTCAATTCCACATCTGATGACGGATTTAATTCTAAAATTCAGTAATAAAGAAATAGGTCTGATCACCGACGTGGATCAGCACTTATTTGTAGAAGGAGCAATGACGGGATGGTAAATTTTTCACGGGGACCGTGCCATGAAAACTGACCAAATTGGGCAGAACTCTGTCCACGGTGTAAAGTCCTATGCAGTTTTTCTAGAAATTAATTCTTTTTACCCCTCGGCAATTTCTCAGTACTATTTACCGTCTGGTAATTACAAATGGCTTAACAATCCTTGTGCTTGTAATTTCCCCGACATCCACACTGTTTAGGAGAATGGTCCACAAGGATGTTTTTTTAAATTGACGGTCAAATACCAATGGAGCTCCATGAGTCGGTAAAAGATTTTTTTTCCCCGTTTATAAATAGAACTGTAACCAAGGACTCTTTGAGTCCATACAATCTGTCTCTGGTCGAGGATAAGGGTATGCACTGGACTCCTTCGAAGCAAAAACTAATTGCCAACCTGGATCCGAAACAGAATATAGTTGTAATCTTGTGCTATTGCGATGGATGGTAGCCAATAGTTTCAGGGTCACAAAGATACACAGAGCCCTACAATTCAGCCTAAGACCTTATTTGAAAACGTTTATTGACACTTTTGTCAGTAAACGTTCACAGGTGAAAACGAAGGTTGAAAAAGAAATCTATAAGTTCATTTTAAATTCAGCCTTCGGTAAAATGTGTGAAAGCGTACGAAACAGAAGTCGATGTGACGTTGTGATCAATCCCAAAGAGTTTGCCCGAATCATTGCTGACCCGACTTGACAAGATTCAATGTTATAGACTACAATATGGTCTTATTACATGGAAAGAAAAGAAATGCTGTTCTAAATAAAAATATTGCAGGTGGGAGTTCGATACTAGAAACCTCCAAGAAACTCATGTTATCATTCGTTTACAATTTGTGTAAGGTGCAATGGCAAAGGGAGGGAGAAGTTCAAGTGTACTATGGAGACACTGATTCACTCCTATCAAAAGTTAAAACTGAAAATGTATTTTAAGATTTGGAAAATAGTAAACACATTAGGTCTCGACTGAATTTCACCAATTAGAATGAGTCAATTTATCCTGAGCTGGTGAAGCGCCAGGCCCCAAATCAGTTGATGATGTTAAAGTCGGAGACGGGGAGAGATTTAATATCCAATGTTGTGTTTCCAGGTCCAAAGTTGTACTGTTTGAAAACACACAATAAGAATATCAAACAAGTGTGCAAGGGTGTGCCTACACACTATATAAAATACAATTTCGACATGAGTGTTTATAGAAACTGTGTGACAAGTAGTTTAGTACCAAGAGCGAAAGTCATGGCGATTTGTTCTTTACAATTTAAGAACTACACAATTAGAGTAGAGAAAAATGCCATGTCGGCCATATCGGACAAGGTCAATGTACGTGAGGGTGGTGTGAAGGTACTTCCCTATAGACGATACCGTATTTCAGATCGAGTTGAAAAATGTATATACTGTAGAAAACAACTTGGTTTGGATAAATTAACATAAATTCAATACTGCTACTACTACGACTAGGTGGGTGGTGGGAAGATTTCCTTTTTTCTTAATAAGTTCCATTAACATTTTGTGTATGTGTTTGCAAGACAGACCTATTATATTTTCAATTTTGCTCCTTCCGGCCCCCCGCACCTTCCGGTTCAGCCTTCAGCCGCTGCAGCGGCTGCCCCTGGGGGGGAAGGGATCTCACTTTTAATTGTTTTTATGTGTGCTGTAAACTAAATGAAATTTTATTGTCCATCCACAATTCTGTGATATTATGTGTGTTAAATTTTTGTTGTTGTTGTAAAGTGCTAATTTGCTTATTTTTATGTTAATTGGAAAAATAAAAGAAAATATGATTCTAAATTGTTGTTGTTGTTCTTGTTGTTTTTTTAACATCGTACTAGGACTGCTGACTAGGGGATATTATTCATTCAATAGACAAGTATAGTTTATAGTTAGTTGTAGTCCAGCGGTTGAACATCAAATATGTATCGATTTGAAACACCATTCAGATCGTATCTGTGTGGTCCATCAATGTTGGGCAAAACGAAACTTTGAACTAGAATAATTAAAAATTGTAATAAAATGCTAATGGAAAAGCTGAAAAAAAATCTACTATTGCTATAGTTTTTGGCAAGAGTTATATAATCCAATAAAGACTATTGCTGCAGCTGTATCTATGCCGATACAATTCATACGGGGAATTGGTGTTTTCAATAGTACTGAGCCAAACTCTTGGCTGATTTTTGATAATTTAGCTGAATCCATTTAACAATGGTGCCAGGAAATGCTACAATTGTTTACTTTTCGCTGACATCATGAACAGATTTCCATAACCCTAGTTCTACACAATCTCTTTTATCAGAGCAAGTGTATGAGAAAACTTGCTTTGAACCGTACCTACTATATTATCTACAGAGTTGTTCGTGATGCAAGTTCTCTAATAACTCTCAATAAACAAATATATCCCGGTGCTCCAAAATTTCTACTTTCAGCGTACAGTAATTCAACAAATAAACCCTTTGGTTACACTTTGTTGGATCTTAATCAGAATACACCCGAGGATCTGCGTGTAGTCACAGATATTTTTGACAATGAAATTACACTATATCTTCCGGTGAACAGTAAAAAAGGTTATTATTTGCCACCATGACGCTGACGAAACTACATGAAAATAGACGCTTATTTTCCGTTCTCAGAACATAAGAACCACCACTTAGGAAAGCCATACTCAAACATGGTATTGAAAAAGAATTTATCAATCTATGTGTGTTAAATTTTTGTTGTTGTTGTAAATTGCTAATTTACGTATTTTTATGTTATTTGGAAAAATAAAATAAAATATGATTCTAAATTTTTGTTGTTGTTCTTGTTGTTTTTTGAACATCGTATTAGGACTGCTGACTAGGGGATATTATTTATTCAATACACAAGTATAGTTTATAGTTAGTTTATCATTCTAATTTATCAATCTAATATCTGAACTTTGTTTAAATTTAACCGAGGGCAATGTACAGTTGCCAGAAGGTGTTAGATAACAGACAAAGCAACATTGTTCATTGTACGTGCCTTGGCTTGCAAAAACAAAGGGAAATATTTTAAAAGAAAACGTCTGATTTGGGCGGGTGGTAGCTATTCTACATTTTTACTTCCAGTAATTGCAGGACTTGTAAAGAGTTTTCCCAAGGACTTGTAAGCCCTACAAAATGACCCCAATAGAACTCAACCTTTCCCCAGTCGAACGCTTTGAGGATAATCTAAGTAAATTCATTAATGATAAGAATATTGCCGATGATAAATAGCTGGTTACACTTCACGATGCACTTCGACGAGTAGAAAAACATAAACCTTATCGTGAGAGACCAATCAATGTAAGCGTCTTTGATCCCAAAAAGGAAACATCTCTTAAAGATTCTGCTGCTGGAACAACAACACAATCGAAGGAGGATGAATTGAACTCAATAGCGTCAAGTGTTGGAAACCTACTGCCATACTCATATAGTGAACAAAGTAAAAGAGTTTTAACATATCTCATGTTGGAAAGTGATGCTCGTCAAGATCACCCTGTTCAAGTTGATGGCACTGGGAAACAAATTATAATTCAAGGACAAATTTATAATCTATTTGATTTTATTTATTATATGGTTAGAAATCGTAAGGGACTTTTACCATTGGACAATCATCTATACAAATGCTAGCACACCTAGCAGCAGCAACAGCAGCAGCAGTAGAAACATTGATTTTATAGCACCGATAGCCACTTCTAGACAAAAGCGAAGACGTTGCGTTATCAACTCATCGCCACCACAACTACCCTCTAGTAGGCAAAAGGGTAGTGGACATTGCACTAAGTGTTTGCGTTCAAAATGGTTGAAGTTTTGAAACATGTTTTTGAAGATATTGGTGATGTGGGAAGTCTAAGTTCCCCCACAACAGTTTCTAAAGTGTCATCGCTGATGACTTTAAAAGGTTCAAAAGAGTGTCTACAAAATGAACCAAGTTACATTCTACATCAAAATCATAGGGATCGTGGCAATCATTATCGATGACTAAAGGTTTTTCCCCACTGCCTATAATGCAAGCAGATCGTGTAACTCTGTAAGGGATCACAATACACCCTAAAATATATTATACTTGCAATCAGTGTCTTTAGTTGCTTTGCATATTCTATTCTATTGCTGACAAAGAGAGGTGTTAAAGTAGCTCAGACTATAGAAAGTATTCTTGAACAAGATAGTTATAGTAAAATTCAATGTGATCATGGTAGGGAATTTTTTAATACAAATTTGGAAAAGGTATTATTGAAATGTAATACAATGCTCTATCAGCGTCATAGTCCAATAAAGGCTGGATTGGCTGAACGATTGATAAGAGCCATTCGACTTTTAATTTCGAGAAATTGTACATTGAAATATACTGCTGATTTTATTTATGATTTAGATAAAATTATGCAAATTTATAATCAACGACCCCATCGATCTCTGTCCAACTGTAGCTCTCAGGAAGCTCATCACGGTGAAAATAAATTTGACACTTTTCTTCAACAATATCTAACGGGGGGAATTTTTATTGGAAATGAACGGGGGAATCAAGGGATGGGTTAAGTGGGGAGCAATTGCCAATGGCTGTTACTATATGAATTCCTTTCGACTGACCCTCGATTCTACTCTTGAAGAATCTCACAACGAGGCCTAGCCATAAGTCATTGCCTTATTAGGTTATTGCTCATTACCTGTACATTAGTTCATAAGGATCAGATTCCTTAGGGAGCGAATTACAGACACAAAGGACTAATTTTTCTGAGAAATACTAACAGGAAGAGACATAAATAAGAAAGTAATGTATTTATTTTCACTCATATTTGTAGTACAAGACTGTTCATGAATATCAAACAAAATGGCACTTCAATAGACTGGTTTGGGCTCTATCGTATGAAGCACGATTATTATTACATCGGGTCTAAATATAGTCACGTAATTGACTCGGACTTAGCTGCATAAAATAACACTAGGTTTTTCATACGCTGAGGATAGATTCAAACTGGGCTCTATCTAAACTGTGAGTTCAGCGTTTAACTTGACTCAACATAGACTGAAAATAGAATCTCAAAAAGACACTTACAAGAGTCACAAAAGACTTCTAATAGACTGACGAAAGACTGCCTAAAGACCGACTGTTCAGCTGCAAATCTTAGTTACTATCCTATCCAAATTTTGCCGAGGGTTACCTTAAAGCGTTGCTAGACATATGTCGCCCGTATTCCTATTGGGCCAAGAGAATACATAATTCGGCTACCTCAACATTCATATCATTTATAGCTATATTATTGACATTTCGGGATTTTTCCGTGAGGTTTTGCTAACGACTTGTCATCTAGTTTCAAGATGGCTTATAATTTATCGCAATGAAACTTTGTTACGGAACAATACAACTTGATTACATTAGAATACATAACATATTCTTTGTTTCGGAACAATATAACTTGATAAGATGAAAATACTTTGTATCTAATGTGTTTTTTTTAGTATAAGAAATCCTACCTTCGCTTGACAGTTTGGTGATTCAAGTTCCTAAAATTAAACTATATTGTTGACCGCCTGTCGCGCAATATTTAATTAAACTGAAATTCATCTCATACTTCTGTGACAGTTTATCTTTTTTGCTTCAAGATTTATTGATTGCAATCAAACATTTGTTGTGGGAAAACATCTTACGAATTTTTATTTCAGATGAGATACATTGTATCTTTAATTGCTAATTTTTATTTGCGTGAGCGGGCATTACTTAATTGACTTCTATGGGTTTTATGATTTTAGGTTAATAGTTTAAGTAGGTGAGTTTTGCATACATATTTTTTAATAGAAGGGAAAAAGTTTAAAGATGGTTTGCGATTTTTTGAATTTTGATCACTTTACATATTACCCTTCCTATTGTTAACGATTTCCCCATTGTTGTGCCACTAGTTCTCCTTCATTTGTTTGAATTTTGACCACGTTTGGTTATTGTTAATTCTAAAATTTAATACAAAGTATATTAATTAATTCAATTTTATTAAGACGCAAATTTTACATATTCCTGACTTACTTAAAGTTCCATCACCTATTTCACTCTATTTGATGAAGAGACCAAAAAGTTTTTCTACTGATTATAATATTTGATTATATAATTGAATATCTAAATATTGTTTTCTTCCACCTAATACTGAAGATTCCTTCACATGATGTGCTAATAATTCTACATGACTTAATTCTTCTTTTGTTTCTGACATTAAAATTATTCTATCACCTGACATGATACTGATACTGAAAATACATGTTCACTACTTCTAATACTACATTATATTTCCACCTGACGCTATACTGATAGGATAAGCTATTGAATTCTTAAAGTAGCTTTTTACATCTAACTTGTAATACACAAATATATTAATTAAAAACAACTTGTAAAAGAAACGAATTGACACATTATTAAAATATTTTAACTTTATATGTGGGAGTAGCACTGGAATAATGTCACTTGTCTCATCTCACTGTCTCATCTTTCTTGATATGTTTCTTAATATTCACTAGAGTTAAAAGATAGATACATAAGACTTCACACTTACTTCATCATCCTAGGTGTCTCTTTAGCACTCACATACGCTGTCACTTTATTTTGGCTTCCACTGAATTTATGTCTGAATTGGCTAATTTTTTATGGTTTGTCTCCTTGGTTTTCCATTTTTGGTACTTTATACTCGGGGTAAGAATCTCAAAATGTTTATAAGTTGTATTTCCCGTATAAAATTGTTCGTGCATTGGTTTTTTTTCATCATATACGATGGGTTGGTATTAGCTTTTTATACAATATAACACTTTTTCCTGCAGGTGGATTGAAACTTGATTTCATAGTCCATTTTAACATGCTGTCTTTAATTTGTTTTCATGATACATTATTGTAGAGGGATTAATCACTGGGAATAGCTATGTTAATAGTTGGGTTGGGTCTCTTCTCTAGGCACTTTATCCTAGGGGAAAATTTAATACACGTACAGTTTATATTTCCCTTAAAATTGTTCATATTTGGCTCTTCTTTTTTATGGACTATGGGCTGTTTTGCGACATCTAATAATAATTACGGTAGGGTGAAAACTTGATTTTAGGGTCTTGTTTCAACATATTGTCTTTGATCCGTGGTTTAAGATACGTAATTGATGAGGGATTAACTTCCAGGATTATTATTTGTCCTTAGGATTTACTGCTTGGGACCTTGCCGTCTAAAGATAGTTACTGGTCGGGTATTATGCAGTTTTACGATATGCTTAGGTCGTGTTGGTTTTCATGATATTTGTCATTAGATAGATATGGGGTATTCAGTTTGAAGATATTGTTTGGGTAGTGTTACCTGGTACCAGGTTCTGGCAACTGCAATTTTAATCATAAAATTGTCTTCAGGGATTTTTCTTGTGAGTACTTAATGTTGGTTGACGAATAATAAAAGTAGATGCTACTAGGCTTTATCTGTCCTGAGTGGCACTTACACCATGATTGACTTCCATTAGATTACTCCGATTCCTAGAATATAAATACCTGAGCAGAATCATATGTTCTCTGCAATCGAGTGGATTAAAACACATAAAGTAATAGTATATAACTTAATTTGGCATATTTTACGGTAACTATTATTTGACGTAATAGATGTAAGTAATAACATTAACGATGTTAAATCAATTAAAACAATATTAAATTTAAAAGTAAACTTCACATGCGTTTTGGTATATTGCAATAATACTGGATTACTTTGAGATAGATTCAGTAACCGTTGGAAAAATGCTCAAGTAAAAGGCAAATTAATACAATATAAAAATTTCGACAAAAGTACTAATATATACTTTCAGCACACCTTGCTGCGCTTACTTCATTTTAAGCGTTCTTTAGTACTCAACTAATTCTACGTTAAATTTTCAACTATCTAATTAAATATGAGGTTGCTCACATGGTTAAATGTCAGGTCTTAATTTACTATATATTTTCATGCCTTTATTGTTCACGCACGTCCAAGCTGTATAAGAAACGCTTATTTCATCGTCATAGCCGCAGGGTTTTACGTAAATGATATTTAGAGAGGTTGGACTGGGCATGGCATGAACGAGTGAGGACCTCGACACCCACTCTCTTGATAATATCCCCCCTTTTTACTTGGCCTTGGGGTTTTCTGGGAGTTCCGGGCTTAGGTTCTGCATGTCATTTGGTTTAATATGATCTTTCCTTGAGTTTTGCCTCCGTGTTCTAAGAATTTTTCTATACTTTAGGGTTAACAACATCCTTATGGTTAGGGAAATAATGAAGACGAAACATATGGTTAAGAGTATATTCCATCAAAACTTTGTTGAAAATAGTCCGTATCTACTTTCTACGTACGTTAATCTTTGGTCTTCATTAGTAAATAGGGGAATATGGGAGTCTAGTGCTTCTCTTATTCTTGTAAGCGGTAGGGTTCCTTTGACATTCTCTATTTTAGACCATATTGAGGTTTGTACTTCTTCGTTATTAATACTTGGAATACGTTATTAATGCTTGGAACGATAAATTGACTGGTTTGAAATTGATTACTTTAGGACTTATTATATTTGTGCTTGTAGTTATTAATGGTGTTTGTACTATGGTTTATTTTGTTGACCATAGACACCCTTGTTTTATGGTCATCGTTCCTACATCTTGTAATAGTAATTCAGTTCTGTAACTTGGACCAATGCTTTCTGTATTATTATAACATGATATGGTTCGAACTGTTTCTTTTGGAACAGAGAATAGCCACAGATAATTTCTAAGAAGAATGAATACCTCGTTTGGTACTTCCTATTAAGGCTTCACAAGAATTAGGGATTTCGTCCTGTTGGGTCTCTTTTGAAATATATTTAACATACAAGATCCGGATTTGACGTTGTAAATGGGCAAAGTTAGCTGACATACTAGATTTTTGAATGACACACATTCCTTTAGGTCCTGTGGGTTAGCCAAAGCATATTTTCTTCTGTCTTGGTCGACGAGCAAGTATTCTGCTTTTTTTGCGTAATAGTCATGAATGAATTAGGCTTTCCTATATTAACTTGAAATGTAAAATTTTTATATAAGTCATATATAGATTGCTGATTTATTAATGTAATTGTTACTACTGCGAATAATTGTTAATTTATCTCTGTGGTATGAACCTTCAGTTTTGTGTAATAATGGAATAGGTTCGCCACTTCTGGCTCTGTGGGTAAATGCAGGCCAAACGTTAGATGTATTTTTATTTCGTTCAAAATACTTTTTAGGTTAGAAGGATCTACTAGGTCGTAGGATAAGGTCCCTCCGGTAAGGGCAAATAAAACGAATTCAAATTTGCTAACATCTGTTCTAACATATGCTAACATCTGCTAGGCTGAGCAACGACATTGTCATTATGTCAAGTGACACCATGGCGAGGCTCGAATCCGTTATCACACGGTCTACCCCGTTCTTCAAGTAATTCATTATATTTACTGTCTTTGAGATTTTCTTTGAAACTGCTTCAATTTTATCTCTTTGATAATTGGTTATGCTAGCTTGTATTTTTTACACATGTAAGGTCACGTTTATGGCGCTATTTAGTTTTCTCACGTTTTCCCTTAGGACATCCCTGTCCTCTTCTGTTGATAACCCAAATAGGCGAGAAGCGAGTTCTCCGACAATTGGAATTAGACTCGTAGATCTGCAGTATTTGCTTTTTCGAAAAAAAAACACTTCGAAGATTCTCGTGGTACTTAGTTTTAATTTTTGTATTTCAGTATTGAACAATTCGAATAAGGCTTGTAGTCTTTGCCTATACAATATTAAAAAGGATTGGTGAATTGATACTATCAGGGCGTTTTTCTCATTTAGGTCAAGTAATGGTTCGACATTGTCCTTAATTGGCTCGTCGGCCACGGGTTGTCTGGCAGAAACATATTTGCCGTCTACTGTCCAACATTTCTTTGGTACGTGTGCTTCTTTTTCCTTACTTTCAGAAATTTTCTTTTTGTTATTAACACTGTACCCTTGAACTGCTATGATTTGAGTTTCCGTATGCATAATTGGGATCTTCGCTCTTTGTTTTATAAGTACTTTGCCAAAAGAATAGGTGTATGTAAATGTGGCTCCTGTGGTCCATGTCCATCTTGTAAATGACGTTGGTTTCCGATAAGTTATGGTAATTGACTTTCTTGATGATTTTCAATTAATTTTGTTTAGATGCGGGATTGTATTTTTTGTGATTTTCGATATTGAAGACGGTATTTCTTCGGCTAGTGTCTCAGATATAGGTGTGGTTACCGTGGTATCTTTCCTGCTTTCTACTGTGGAATTTGTATATTTGTAATCTAGTTGATGGGTCGAGTATTTTTTTTTGATTTGTCTAACATTTCCAGGTTAGTAACTTGCATCCTTCAGGGTTTGGTGATATCTCCCTTTTTCAGATTAGGTGATGTCTTTTTAGTAACGGTGTTTGTGGCATGGTCTTGCCATAGTTGTTTAAGGTATGTCCATATGCTTGGTAATTCATTCAACATGGCAGAGTTTTAATCATAGAGTTTGCTTTTCCTGGAAGTAGGTTCGCTAGGGTTCTCAGTGAATTTCATTGTAGTAAGTTCACCTAGGGAATTTTCTATTTTACTTAATGTTCTTCTTCTTCGGCTTTCTCTGTTGTTGGTTAATAGAGCCATATCAGTTTCTGCCATTTTCCCGTCAAAGTCATCTATTAAGAATTTCCATTTTAGTTTAGGAATAATGGGGGGTGGATCTCCTTTTTTCTCCTTATCATGCATTTCTTTAGTCGATTGTAAGCTCTTATCTGATTTTAAGAATTGAAATAAAGAGTCCTAGAGTTACTTAGTATTTTTCTCTGATGTCATTACTTGTTGAAACAAGGGCTGAAATGGTTTGGGATCTAGCTTCGTAAATACTTTCCAGGCATTATGGCTTGCTAGCAACGAATTCTCATGTGTGAAGATTATTCCATGTTTTACAATATCTTGGGCTGCGGTGTGAACAATGTAGATTATCATGTTATTCCTTAGCCACATCTTTTTGTTAGTTCTAGAATTAATTCGTCATTAATTATTGTTGATAATTTTTTTGAATTTTATGACCGGTTTTCGAACAAGATTGTTATTACATGGGCTATTTGACTCGATCAGGGAAATCGACAAATGAAATTAAGGTCTTGTACTTGTGTTTTCGAACTAGGTCTTTAATATCTAAATTAATTAATATTTTATTCTACTTTTTATTCTTGATTGTCAATTTAAAAGAAATAGTATATATCTCGGGATTTTTGCTTGTTGAGTTATAAAGTATACTACATACTAATGCACTATTAGCCTATTCATATTATGCACTTTCAAATAAGAAATGATCAATCTAGATACACTACGCTAGATAGCATGGTGACCTTGTGGACGGTCATTATTAGGCTGTTGAAATGGGTGATTTAAACTAAAGGCATTTGCAGTTATATCAACGTTTGTTCATTGATTTTTTTACTTTTAAAATTTTTTGACGAAAGAGTATCAAATTGTTCTTGGTAACTAATATTTTGGTTGAGGTTTTTGACAGGACTATTTATACACACAACTTCTTCCACGGATATCGGCTTTTAGTTTTAATATTGGTGAATCGTTTGGTAATACCGTCCTTGAACCTGACGACGTTAATATATTGCTAAGTCGGTAGTTTTCCCATGACGATACATTTGCATCGAGAAACTTTATTTCGAATACTACGTTACTTTCATCATTTTTGTCCGTGTTCAAGTGCATTAAATATACTAACAACCGGTTTGGGAGGTGCAGGCCTTCCAACGTAACGGTTATATAATGTTTTCGCATATTCTGTCGAATTACCTTGCGGCACAATTCGGTTAGGGAAAACGGTTTTTTTATTATTCTTACAATGGAAAAACTTAAGTTTATATGTGATTGACAACAACACATTTGCTCGCACACAATTAAGTCAAAGCCGGAAAACACTTTGGTTCCGAAATTTTCGTCTCCTTGCAAGAAATTTATAGTTATTTTCTTCACATCTTTATAGTCCCGTGGTGTGACTTGAAAAATAGTGGATTTTGTTATAGGGTTTATTGGGTTTATATACGTGAGATTTACACAATTGTCATAGAGGGTTTTAAGGAAGTTTTCTCCCTTTAGAAGATGTCCTCGGTCTATTAGAATGGAGAGAAATCTAAGGGGCCAAATCGTGGTGACGCCATTATCGTCTTGATCATGCAAAAGGTTCTTCGTGATAAAATCAGATATTAGGGTATACTTTGTCATAGAGACTTTTCGTATTACAATTTTGAAAGCTAAGTTGGCACTTAGCCTTGTATACTCAAGTTTTCTTGTCACCACACGTGCACTAAAATTATAAACAACTAAACTTGCCCTTAATATTAGGATTATTCTGTCTTCCAAGATTTTCCTCGAAGATTTTAAAAGAAAATGTAGCGTGGGACAGTCAAGATGTTCTAATATTTTGATTAGGACCCTTTCTCTTAAGGTTCCCATGAGGTTTCAATTGCTGGGTCACGATTACTTAGTTGTAGGTTGCTTGGAAATCTTACCATGTTTATCTTTCTTTTACATTGTTATTTTCTTTTGGTTGTAAGTTAGCATTAGTAACATACCAATTAAATCTTCTCTTTTGATGTCGTACTAGACTGTTGGTTGACGGTTACTTGCGTACCGGTATCTGCAAATGTGCTATTTTAATATTTGTTGATGATATCATTTATTGCATTCAAAGGGACTCTTTTTTGTTAATTTATCAAGGGTGAAAGGGGAAAAATTAGAATTTTCTGTTATTTTCTTTTTCTTGTTCTTTTTACTCTTATGGGCGTCTCTTTTTCTTTGGTTCACCTTCTTACGTTTCACGAATAAATTACTTTTTTGGGCTTTGTACTATTCAGACTCCGAGTCAAATAAGAATTGTTTATAGTGCCTGATCTCTAGTAACGGATGGTGCACACCGTCATACTTTAAGCATCCCGGGTTCTTTCAAGCTCATAGCAAATAATGGGGGCACGGCATTTTTCCAAGAGTAAAAGGTCTGTTTGGGTAATACACTTACAGAAAAAGTATTTTATATTCAAATTTCTCTGTAGTCTTTCTATGGTTAATTGCTAACAACCAAGTTGTTTCGTGCTTCTTTTTCTGTATCTAGTTGTTACTTCCCCTATAGCCAGACGATATGTAGGTGAATTAGCGAGTGCCAATCCGTACCTGTAAGTATGGGGGAATAGCCTTTGAGATTGTAAGTGAGATCCCAACTCTCTGCGAGTGTCTTCTCGTCTACAACCAACATAGCCATATATATTACATTTTCCTTTGCGTTTACTATTGTGATGAACTCTGTGTCGATAATCGCCCTTCGAACAGGTTTCAGTTCTGTAGCAGAGGGGATGTTCGGTTCTGTTGTCATGATCTGAAACAATTACGTAATAGCTATACACATTTAATTTAATAACAGTTATGTTAAGTTACGGTAGTTTATGGGGTAGGCAATTGACTAAGGATTCTTATAACTTATTACCAAATCGGCCATTTTACTTCTGTCACATTTAATCTTGCTAATATGCCTGCATTTCTTCTCCTGTACAAGTTGTCCTTCGTAAAGGAATTGTTGTCCTAGAAATAGACCCAAAGAATAATAAGAAATTTTTGTCGATTCCTCGGACACAACTTCCTCACGACTGAGGCTTCTTTGCCCATCCCTTTTGCAGATTCCTTTCGAACGGTTACTTTTGTTAAAGTAATTTTCCTAGTGGTTGAAGCATTGTAAAGGGGGGGGGGGGTATGTGCATTTATTACTGTTTGTAGAAATATAGGCTGTTTTTCATAGGAGAGTTTAGGCCAAGTGGTAACGGGAATGGGATAATAAATTACACTCTTCGTTATGTGGCCACGGCTCCTCATGATTGATGGTTCTTCTATTTAACTTCCCTTTATAGGTTCACCATATGCAGTTTTAATAACTAAACATAACTTTATTAATGGGCAAAGTTTTATGGGGGTGGTTTTCGTAGATCGTATTGTGTAACAATATAAATTGTTTCTCATAGGGTGTTATCAGGCCAATACCGATGACGAGTGAAACAAACATACAACTGGTCATCAACCATTTTCCGTAAGCTCCCCTTGGCGCCTTAGGTGTCTTACTACTTATAAAAGGGATTTTCAATTTTTCCCGGAATATTTTTCTTCGTCAATATCGCTGAGTTCATCATTACCTATGAAGAAAAAAAAAATTATTTCCTCAATATTGTTATCAGAGAAAGCCCTTGCCCTTTTATCGCTCGTGTTTGACCGAGGGTCCATTCTAACTCATTCCCTGGTGAGTGCTCGAGTTCAAATTATCCAAAAAAAACTTTTTGGTTAATCTCGTCAATGAAATGACACGATCGCAATTAGGAACGAATTGAAAGCTATAGTTTCAATAATAATCATAACTGCATTCGTTTATGCAGTATTTGGCAACAATGTACCCCAAATGAAATAGAAAGTATGCATGTCTTATCGTTACCTCGTCGTAGAATGAAGGTTAGATTGATCTTGATGAAAGGTACTAAAATACGGTAAAAATATAATATTTTAGTTATAAAGTTATTGGGCCGTGCAAAATCGCATGGTATTGAGGCTTAATCACCCTTATGTATTAATATTCAATTGAAATTCATCGGTGCAGCCATGGTTTACTTTTGTCAAGCTAGATTAAATTGTCCCCATACTAAGGGTGAACAGGAAGAAATTACAACGTTGGCCCGGTTTTCACTTTCTTCGAGCCTTCAAACAACCGCATTTGGCTTGGGATTTTAACCCTTTATATAACAAACATCTATTGTGTCAACCCATTTCGCTCCAGCGGCAGAGATAGTGCCGCGCGGCAGAAAAGGGTGCGTACATTCAAACGCAATGTTATCTAAACTTTTATGTATTATTTTACCGCATCGTTTGGTAAGTTTATATATTTGCGGAATATTCAAATGTTTAGGAATAAGCTCCGTTCCTTCCTTGGGGTCAGATTTAGTTCTTAGGACATAAGATATAGTCCCTAGAATGCTTATAATGCTTTTTATTTTCAATCTGAATAATTATCTTTAGCCTCTTTATATCTTTTCATAGTAAGTTCCATGGTTCTCACAATTTTTGTAATGATAAATAATAAAAGACGTCCTATTAAGAAATTTTTGACCGTGCACTGAGATAATGTAATCAACTCTACTATGCAAAATTTCTTGGGGGAGTTGAACATAAACGAAATGGCAATTTGACTATGAAACGGGCCATTTGGATCATCCGTAATTTGGACAAACATCGATTACTCAAACTTATGAACAGTCATGAACAGTTACCCTTTCGCACATGAAAAAGTCTGTTTCACCCTCGACGCCTTGTTCTTTACGCGAAAAAATTTTTTGTATTAAAAATAAAGTTATGAGGTCTGAGGCTTATAAATGTCGATTTAGTTTGGTTTTATTTTCAAAAAAGATTTCTACTAGGGGAATTTTTCGGACAATTTTTAAAAGGTCACCTTTTGCTCTCATTTTGTCTGCAGTATGCATAAGGGCGTAGAAGTACTCCTGTTATTGATTTCTCTCTTCTCTCTCTTCTTACTTCTAAATATTACCCAAAACATTATTTTCTTTATCAGTTTATTTTTATAGAGGCTTGTTTTTAAAATCCTTATTATACTTGAGTTTCTTTTGAAAATTTTTTACTTATTTAAACTATGATATGATACTATGTCCTTATTTTCAAGGTCGATAGATAATTGGCCTATTGTAACCATCGCAAGAATATCTATGGCCCATTTTAATCATTGTACAATAAACCATGGGTAACTTGTGAGTTATACTGTTTATTTATATCATAAACATTAAACAGATATTCTTTAATTAATTTCCGTTTCATATATATGCTGGCTGTTTCTCGGTTAGATTCAGTTTGAATTTGTGAGTGCCCCAATGAATGTTCTATATTTTAAGCTTTTAAAAAGACTATGTTGTAAAACTGTTCATTTTACGTGGATAACATACGGCTAATTATGATATTATGATTATCATTTGATGAAGTGGACTTTGGCCAAAGCATGTGACGTACTTAGCTTAAAAGGTAGGTAAAATCAATAATTATTGTAGTTTACTTTTACTTTTAGCATTTGCAAAACAGTAATATTTTCCATTTGCATTTCTTTGTTTGTTCAGGTTTCAAAGAATTATTCACTTTTCATTTCAATCCAGTAAAATGTAACTACCTTCCGGCTGCTACTCCGTTCGACGCATGTCTCTTCGCGACTAGCCAATCAGGAGAATCTGCCTCCTGGATTATGTTTTTCAAATTTCGACCTACCCGCTTTAATAAATTTCGTCTCATGCAGAATATTTAATTTTTGCAAAAATATACAGGATTTAGAAAACTAACTAATTGCTTGTTTGCGTATCTTTAGTGTTTATCACGAACATTTGAAAATTAGGCTAAAGCTACAATATTATTCTACAGTCGGGAGAGAAAAAGGGTGGATTTGCCGGAATTCCAGTTTTAAGAACTTTCACTAACAGGGGAAATTCTTCCTCTCATCTCTGATGAAATTTGCTACCTATTGTTGCAACTGATCACATCTGTCGATAAGGTGCTTGCAATTCATTTGAATTGGTTTACCTACTATTGGGCTTTTAGTATATACTTCATATGGGATTTACTTATTTATATTTCATTAATTTAGGCTATTTTCTGCTTGATAATTTTGCATTATTGTTTTTTTTGTAATCTACGGGCTATCTTTTTTCTACAGGTTTTTTATCTATTCTAATTTACATTTTTCCTTGCTGGTGAAGTTTACAGGTCAATCCTGCGGCCTAGATGCGACAATTCTCAATTTAAACTAAGCGGTGGGTTTGATTTTATTTTACTGCGTTAATTCTTTAGTGACTACTCTTCTTCAGGGCATATTTGTTTGTTTATTCAGGTTCTAAAACAGAATAATATCTGTTATTGTTAAGTTCAAAAGACATTAACCTATTTGTACTTATAATCGCTTTCTTTATATTGCCATAGCGAAGTTATGGCTGCTCAACCCAAGGGTCATTCTCATGCTATACGCTATTTAATGGCACCCTAAATATCGTGCCTACATTGCTGGACCAACTTTTATTTTTATACGTATGTCCTATGTTTCTTCTATATTTTTAGTTCAATTTTGTAAGTGCTGCAATGAATACATTCCGTCTTATTTGTGACTCCAAGTTACAATATTTTGGGAGTTCGGTAATTAACTTTATGTATTTTTGGGCTTACGGATAGCCTTTTTCACTAAACTGCCTGTTTTGCATGAGTAACATATGACTGGCTTCTAATCTGTAAGCAATAGTTATTAAAATAGTTTTATTCAAGGCGAGTGTAAAGTCTAACTCTAAAGGTTTGTGAACTAACTTTGAAATGTGCCACAAAAAAAAAAATACTTAAAAAACGAAGGGATCACTAGGTTAATATAAAAATTTTTTCTCATTGTTTCTTTTTTTTCAAGGGTAGATTTCTTTTTATTCGCTTAAGTTGGTATGCTTATTACTGGTACTTAATAGGCATTTTAGAATAGTAAAGTATTAGCTCATATTTTGTTTGTTTTTAGGATTCTATTTTTGATAATTTCCGCATTGTGGTTTATTTTTTTTTTTAGGTTTGGATCTATACTACGGGGTGTTTTTATGGGTTAAAATTTATTGCAAGTTTGACTGCTTCTACTGGTTAAGTTTAAGGGCTAAAACTTGCGGGTGGGACGGTCGTGAATGAAAATAATTGGTACTTGTTTTTTTATTTTTTTTTATTTATTAGATTTACAATGGTATGTGCCCTTTAAGTTTTTTTTTTCAATTTCTAACTAATGTGTATGGAAACCTAGGGTTCGGCCAAGCTCACCGGTTATATGTAAGGTTAATTTATATTTACTCCTCAGGTACATATTTTCGCTATAGTAGCGCTTATTTATGGTTTCTGGTAGCGCTATTTTTATCTTGATTTTTTTTTGAAAAAAAACTACCATTATTCTCCAATAGAATTAGGTGGATAGACTACTTATTGATAAAAGTATTTCTAGGATAATAACACAGTACACAGGTCAATCAATCTGCACTGTTAATGTTGCCAATTAAAAGGGAAATATCATTCAACTTTGAAGGGGAAATACGCAAATAAATTGACTAATTTGTCATTAGTTTTGTGTCTCTGGAACGCGTCGGAAAGTCACAGGCGTAAAGTAGTTTCCTTGGACTAGTATTTTACATGGGCCAATTGAACTACATACATAATTTATAACATAAAAAGGGAAAAGGTGTTATCTTAGGTAAAAAGCAAAAATAATGTTTGGCCATTTAATTTAAGTGGGGTGTTTAAAGCAATTTGTAGGAGTTTACCATTCAGCTGAATTTATTTTTATCCTAAAAAGAACATTTTTAATTCCCATTGGTATACCTTCGTTCTCTCTCGAGTTTACTGAGAGAAATGGTTATTGATTATTTAAGTAATTGAACACTGCTTGTCTTATGGTTAGTTATTATAATAATAATAATTATAATAATATATTGCGAAAATAATGGTCTACTCTTGTTAAAAAATCACATAATTTAACTAGTACTGTTTTTGGTGAAGGAACTTCTGCCAAATTTTGAGTTTAAATCGCTGTTTCGGAAAATTGGCTATAGATTTTAAATACAAAACGGATTTGATAGAATAGTAAGCCCTGTCTTTGCTGTTTTGATTGACCGAAAACTCTTTATTTATAATTTGGCTAATTACCCTTCTCTAGAAAAACTAAAAAAATACAGGAATATTTAAAGGAGATCTGACATATTTCCTGCTATTTGAGTTTGAGTAAGGGCCAACATGCATGCTGGTACGCATGGTGTACGTTGCGGTAAAGAAATACCTTTAGTGTAACAAATGTGCCTTCTACCAATATTAAGGGTATTTTTGAATTCATCGGTTTGAGCATGCATTCTCTGGGGAAAATGAATGAAAATGCATAGAAGTCGGGGTGTGTTAGCCAAACTTTTGTCATAATAATTACCACTTACCATATGTAAGCCCTTTTTATGCATTAACAACGTTTCATAGGCTCTGGCCCATTCTTTGCCAGTCACATATATTTTTAAGACTTATGAGGGGAATTAACTATTAAGACTTATGAGGGGAAGACTTATGAGGTCGTTCATCTAATATTTATTAGACAATTCACCAATAATTAACAAGGTTTATTGTTCTCATAGTTTTACTGTTTTCCGCAAGTCTTATTTGATTACCGTCACACATATTTTTTGCACAGTTCATTATACTTTACCTAAAAAAAATATTTTTTTTAACAGGTTAAATATTTAAGCGATAGATTTTACCTTGTTGGGCTCTAACAGGTAGTAGTGGTAGATATTTTCTTAGTTTTCTGAATCAGGCTGTACCGGTTGTGGTTTGAGCGTTTTTTGTGGTGAAGTAAAATCTAAGGAGCATTGGCCAGTTAGATCATTTACTTGAGTAATTGGGCATTCGGCCTTGGGAGTCGCGCTATTCCAGGTGGACCAGCCTTGTTGAGAAGATTCCGCTTGAACGTCTTTAAGTGGATACTGTACTTGATTGGGGACCGTGAAATATGGGGTTTTTGGCCCTGAAAATGGTTGTTGTACCATTTCTGGTGATCCTCCGTTATATTTGTTTCCGAGAATACTTTCCAACTGTGGGTTGAATGGTAAACTGACTTCAACTGTAAATAAGGTTTCTACCGCTTTTTCCAAGCTTGAACAAAATTCCCTCTGCTTTTGTAATTCTTTGTTGATTTCCGTTTTGTTTTCTTCCAGTTATCTTTGTAAGTTTTCCTGTCTGAGTTTAATTATTTCTTTCTGTCCCTTTAAGTGATCGTATTCATGCTGTAGGTTTAGGAGTTTGATCTGTTCTGGGACTGGTGCTTCTTGCACCGCTGCTGTTGCAGTTATAACAGTATTGGTTCGATAATCATCCCCTTTTTGGCAGATTTCTTGCATTTTATTATATAAGCCTTGTAGTTTTACGAGCTTATAAAAGTAATTATATCGGCTGATAAGCGTAGCGTCGCTTAATGATTCCATTTCACTTTGGATTTTTACAGCCTGTTCTTGACTTCCATAAACTACGTCTTGATCAGCTTGTTTATTTGTTTAGCTACAAGAATCTCATTTATGTTCTTATTTTTTTTTTCTTTAGATGCCTTGACCTTACAAAAGGATTCAAGTGTAACTTCCATCATTTTATGAGTCTTCAACCTCTCTTTTTTCATTTGTGCAGCGGCATCTATGAGCTTCGAGTGCCTCAGGAATAACTGATCCATAACCATTCCGTCAGCAAAGTGATAGCACCAGGTTTTTGAGGGGAGAAGTCGAGCGATTCTTGCTCATGGGCTTCTAATTTCAGGGGTTTCTGTCAAACCGATATTCAGGTTATCTGTAAAGGTTAATTATTAGTTTCATTTTATATTCTATTTCAATCTCTTATCCAAATAATTAGCTTTCATATATTTTGGTATGTCTATCCCATTCAAATTAGTATTAAACATTATTTTATGAATTTTTAATTATTTAGCATCTAGACGTATTTCCATTTGTCGGGTTTTTTAACTACTCTACCGGACTTCGTGGTAACTTTCTCCTCGATTTCTTGAGGTTTATTCTTTTTAGGCTTTCCCATCGATATTACATCAAACTTTTTGTACTGCTTCAATACGAATTTTTTACTTTTTAATTTAGCCTCCCTTGCATGGGCCGCAGCTGTAGTTGGTTTTAGTTTCCGTGTGTCTTTGGATTCCTCCGGTCCTGATTCATTGTCTGATCCAGTGGAGCTGGTCTCGGATGACTCATCATTAGGGCTATTGGGGGTGGTACTCGATTTTGGGGTGGCACCGGCCTATCCTTCATATATTTCTTCTCGTCTTGAGGTGGAAGGTTTATTATCCGGTTCCTCATGTTGAATTCTTGACTCGGGAGGGTAGAAATATTCTTGAGATCTTTGGGAAGAGTCAATTATCTTCGCGGGGTGCCTCCATTGTTTAAAGACCATGTCCTCAGGGGGTGAGGCATTTTCTGCACCATGGTGTCTCTCCAGGAGGACCATCCCTTGGGCTTAACTTTGGACACTGTTATATCGTGATATTGTCCTGGATTGACATCTTCAGGGGTTTCTGTAATCCAGGACAATGTGCGTTGTCTCGTTTTTATAGAAAAATTGATTATATCCATCGCTTCTCTCAAGTTTTTCTCGTTTGGGTCCTTGGGTGGAGTTTTCTTTATTTTGTTACCAGGTTTTTTTTTTGCTCTATTTAATTCATCCTGTAATGACAGGGGTCTTTCTATTGGGGTTGATGGTAATACCATATCATCTGGGAATCTTTTAGGAGGACAAGGGGTGGAAATCCTATCTGGGAAGAATTGAGTCCTTGGGGATAGCGTATAGTCTAATTCCTCCAAACTTTCTGAGGACGAGCCCTTGAGGCTCCTGGACGTTTGTATCCTAACTGGTATAAGGAATGATTTTTTGGGGACAACTAGGTTTTTTATAGCTAAGAATACATAGAAGTTTTCTTCATCACTATCATCCTCAAAATTTCTCTGTTTAAAATTGAAAGGTTTTAATTATGGTAATTTTGACTTTGAGGGCTTATTTTCCGCGTCTGACGATCGGTAGTCATGGGTTGCGACACCCATCTTTCTGAAAACTTCGCTCGTTTCAAGCGGATAACATGAGCTTTGTAATTTTTCCAGTATTGGGGCATGTCATTATAAAAGTAAAGGCATTATGATACTTTTTAATTATTCTGTACGGACTGGTATATTTATTGGATAGTTTCTTGCCTTCGGCTTTTACTTCATCTTTTAGGTACACACAATCTCCTATCTTGAATTCTATATCTCCCTTAACAATGGGTAAGTCTTTCTGCTCTTGGTTCATTTTAGATTTTTCTAATTCCTGCTTAACCATCTTATAAGTCTTTCTCATTCTATTTATGAACTCCTGTTTGTAATCCTCTGTATTATTGTAATACTGTCTCGGCTCGATAATCTCCTCTTACGGTATTTTAAAGTCGCCGCCAAATAATAAATAAAAAGGATTTTCTTGTGTTATTTCTGAATATCCGGTTGTTGAGTACGGTAAGAACTGGTCCCAATCATTCCTCTTATATCTTGTGTAAATGCTCAGGACATTCGAGAATTTGTTATGGAGATTTTCTATTTTGCCATTCACCTGTGGGTGATAGGGGGATGAAACTAACTTCTCTATGTTAAGAAAACTCATCAAATCCTTAGTTACTTTGGAAAAAAATTGCTCTCGTTATTACTTAATACTGTATTTGGTATCCCAAAATTTAAAAATAATTTCGCCAATGCCTTACTTTTCGCATACGCGCTTTGATTCTTTAATGCTTTTGCAAAAGTGAATCCTGAAAAATGGTCGATTACGCTTAACACACGTGTGTCCTCTGTTGGAATTAGATAAACCTCCGCTGGTTCCATATAAATTAAAAGAAATGATATCGAATGTGAATCTTGCTATTGGGGTTCTTCCCAATGGAGAGTGGGGATAAGTTTTGGGATTTTTTCTCAGGTTGCATGACTCGCATCTATTTATAAAGTCTTTAAGTTTAATTAAGGCTGATGGAACGAAAAAATATTGTTTTAACATCAGAAAAGTTTTCGTTATTCCCAAGTGTCCGCCTGTATCAGAATGAAAGAATTCGAATGCAGGTATTACTAAGTTTTTAGGTAATACGGGTGTTATTGTAGTTTTATTTCTGTCAGTTGCGTTTGTCATGATCCTGCAAAAGATTTTTTCGTCTAAATCGTAGTAAAAATTATCTATTTCCCTTCTGAGCGATTTGAATTTATCTGTTAGTCCATGGTCAATTACAAAATAATTTATAAGCGTCAAACACATTTCGTCTTTATTTTGGTTCTTTTTATATTTGCTAATGATAGAGGAAAATGATTTATTTCGTTTTCTTCTATTCGAATTTTGGGTTTATTCTTTTTGTGTTTTCGTTTACTGGGATTGATGGCATTTATTTCTTCATTTTCTTTATCTGAGGAGTTATTCTCGGGGAACCTACTCAATTAATCACAGAGGGCGTTTTGTTTACCCTTGAAATGTTCAAATTCGTAATCCAGGTCATGAATTTTCATTATCTATCTAGTTAGAATCCCCTCAGGGTTTTTGAAAGAGCGCAGGTACTGCAAGCTTTTATGGTCTGAACGCAGCTTAGATTTTCGACCAACTTAATAATGCCTAAATTTGTCCAAGTGATGAATTATAGATTTTAATTCTAATTGTGTTGCACAATAACTGTTTTCACCTTTTGACAAGGTCCTACTTGAGCAGCATATAACTTTCTCTTGATCCTGACCATCTATAGGAATTATTAGAGAAAGGATTGCCCCAATACCCTTGGCAGAGGCGACCGTCGTGACTACGAATTGTCCGTTTTCGAAGTCAGGTAGCGATAATATATGTTCAGAAGTGAGTGCCTTCTTGAGAAGGTCTAAGAAAGTTTGAGCTTCCTGTGACCAATCAACATTTTGGGGATTCCCTTTAGTTAATTCCGTTAGAGGTTTCGCAATTTGGGCATAATTACGTATAAATTTTCTAAAATAACTGGTCAGTCCAAGAATTCCTTGCAATTGCTTTATATTCCGAGGAGGTCTAAGATTTTTTACACATTTTATCTTGTCAGGATCTTGGAATATCTAACCTTGGGTCAATACTACTCCTAAAAATTTGAGTTTTTGTTGAAATAAATTCATTTTTTCTGGTCGATATTTCAAATTGCCTTTTCTGAATTTCTCAGAGACTTGAGCTAAGGTTGCTAAATGATATTCCGCATTTTCTCCTACGCATACTACATACTCCACAAAATGAATGATATTTTTTAAGCCTCATAATGAGTGCAACAGAGGTCTACCTGATTCACTTGAACTTGGTTTAAGTTCAAAGCGTACTCTTAAATGTTCATAAGAACCACATTCAGTTGTAGAAAATACTGTTTTATGAACGTCATTATCTGCTATCTTAACTTGGTGATACCCTTTCGTAAGACCTAGGAAAATAAAAATGTTATTTTTGTTTGAGATGGAATCAAGAACTTTCTCGATTCGGGGCAGGGGAAATTTGTCAATAACTACCTGTTTATTTAGGGCTCTGTAGTCCACTAAAAGTCTCAGGTCATTGTTTGTTTTAGAACTAATATTACGGGGGCCAAATAAGGGCTTATACGTGGGCGTATAATGTTGTTTCTTTCTAATTCATGGATTTTGTTCCTTAACCAATTTTTGTATTGGTGGGGAATACGGTAGGGCTGTTTGGCCACAGGCAACCCTTTAGTTTGGATCAGGTATTCATAGATCGGTATCAATCCAATATCTTCCTCCAAAGTGGAGAATACATCTCTAAAGCTCCACAGTATTTCACATAATTTTCTTTTTTAATTCTGCGTCTTGGATGTGGTCTAGGTAAAATTTTTCTAAGAATTTTGATCTTGTTAGTGGGTACCTGTCGTTTGGAGTATTAATGCTATGAACTAAGTTCCTTTTGGAATTTTTTCACTTATCTAGCTCGCGCTCAGAAATAACTTGTTTTTCAATCAGACATGTTCCCTTTTTTATTTTAATTGTATCATTTTCACTGGTATTTGTTAACCAAATAAAACCTTCCCCTTGTTCATAGGATATGAGCTTTTCTTCACATAACAGGTCCTCAGGGATTTCTTCTGACGGAGACGCAAACCAAATTTCAGATTTATCATTTACTGGTTCAATCATTAGTGAAATCTAAACTCTTTGCTTTGTTTTTGGAGGAATTTTTGTTTTTAGTAGGGCAAACCCGTAATATCTCTCTTCCGACTTATTTTCTGTTAAGTTAATATTGACTTTTTGTTGTGTCACCTTCCGCTAGTGGGTTTGGTCGCAAGCGGACCGCGTTGAGGTTTATTACCTCATTCCACAACTCTGCTATTTTCTTAATCTCTACTTGCCTATACTTCTGCATTTCCCCTATCTTTTCCTTTATAGACTCAATCCATTTGCCACTGGAATTTGTTCTCCTACAAGACGAGAAATGGGGTAAAAAAGACTTTATTCTTTTCACTGTTGCGTTCCCTTTCTCCACGCGTCGGAGAATAGGATCGGATGGGTATATGAGCTATCATCTTTTGTCACATCTAGGCGTATTGAGCCTTTTGCTTCCAATTTATGCCCTGTAACGCTAGTTAAACTGGTAATATAGAAATTTTTCCGTCGCTTGATATATGCTGGTAACTTATTGAACACATTTGAGATTATTATATTAACTGTCGCGCCGGAATCTACCAGTGCTTTGAAATAAATATTTGCAACACCAAAGTGATTAATTATAGGTAATGCATCATTATATTCACTTAAAGAGGGTACTACTACTGGATGGGACCTATAAAAATACTGGCCTCCAGGGTCCTGGTTAATTTTCTTGGGGACCTGATTTGTTTCCCTGTGCATTGATTTGATAAGCCGGTGTTTGAAATTGAGGATCAGTGGGAACTTCCCTAGCTAGTTGACTGATGTTTGACTGTCGTGATTGCCAAGTATTGTTACGCAGGTTGGAATTTCTTGTGCCGACAGCCCGCGGCATTTGTTCATTTCGCACTGACGGCAAATTTCCTGACGGAAAAAAATTTGTTCTATTATTTCCTGTATTCCTATTAAATCCAGTAGGATATTTTGTCCCTGCACTATTCAGGTGTGTGGTTTGCCGTGTATTTGGGTTGGGACAACAATATTTATTTTGTCTGTGTGGGGGAGGGTTTGTATACGCCAAGCCCTGTTGGTAAGGGTTGTAGGGTAATACTCAATAACTTTCTGGCCCATAAGCGTTTAAGTTTGTTCTCCCGAACAAACGGTTATTATAATTGGGGGTTGCTGGTGCATAGTTGTTTCTAGAACGGCACTCCCTGGCAATATGGCCGGGACGATTACATACATAACATATAATTGACGATGAATTTCTTGCGTAATTTGTCGTCCTGGTAGGTACGAAACGTAACGTTCTTTGGCTCGTGGGGGCTGAAGGTCTATTTCGATTTGGTTTTTGGGAATTATCTCTTGAAAAAAATGCGGGGGAACCTTTCGTGATCGTCTTGGCGTTGATTCTCCTACGTTATAAACTACTTATAACGTAGTTTTAAGTATTTATAATTTATCATATAAACTACTTGATTCTTTCCCATATTTTGCCTGTTTCGATACTCTCACGTTATGTAGATATTCCCTGACATTTTGTGTTTCATCAAAACATACGGTCCCGTGTTTTAATTTGTGTGTTGGACTAGTTTCAACGAATATCTCTTGGAACGCTTTTAGTAACATTTCTAAAGGGTTTATTGGGAGGTTATTGTCTTCGCCTTTGGTGTTCTCGATTTACTTTAGAAAGGTCAAAGCTTGCTCTTAATCTCATGAGCAGTATGCCCATTAGTGTTTTTAAGTCCGTTTTGGTTACTTCTACAAATTGGCCTAATTGAATACTATTTATCTACTTCTTAATCTCCATTGCATGGGGGAAGGGATTTGGAAATTTCAACTGATTTAGCAATAAGTTTCGCTTCAATATTTGTTCACTTGGGTCTAACGACATATTGGTAAACTTTTCAAAAAGCTTTATGACAATATAAATTCGGTTTTTTAAGTTTTTCCGACGCTTTTAAATTTGACACTTTGAAATTTTACTTAGCTTATGGGGGGAGATCCTACTTCTTATCTCCAATTTGAGATATACTTAGAATGGTCCTATTTGTGTTATCTTAAGGTTTATAGGCTTAAAACACAAGGCAATATTTCTATGTATGTGTAGTATCTCTCAGTAAATTGTATATACCCCTTTTTTATAAAATTTTTAGTCCTTGTGCTTTTCTCCGTTAAATAGAGCCGCGCCAATTCTAACGGGGGGATTGTTTATTGGAAATTAACGGGGGAATCAAGGGATGGGTTAAGTGGGCAGCAATTGTCAATGGCTGTTACTAAATGAATTCCTTTCGACTGACCCTCGATTCCACTGTTAAAGAACCTCACAACGAGGTATAGCCATAACATCTAGGGTCGTTGCGTAATTAGGTTATAGCTCATTACCTGTACATTAGTTCATAAGGATCAGATTCATTGGGGAGTGAATTAGAGACACACAGGACTAATTTTTCTGAGAAATACTAACATGAAGAGACATAAGTAAGAAAGTAATATATTTATTTTTACTCACATTTGTGAGTACAAGATTGTTCAGGAACATCAAACAAAATGGCACTTCAATAGACTGGTTTGGATTCTATCGTATAGAGCACGATTGTTATTACATCGGGTCTAAATATAGTCACGTAATTGACTCGGACTTAGCTGCATAAAAGCTAACACCAGGTTTTTCATACGCTGAGGATAGATTCAAACTGGGCTCTATCTAAACTGTGAGTTCAACGTTTAACTTGACTCAACATAGACTGAAAATAGAATCTCAAAAAGACTCTTACAAGAGTCACAAAAGACTTCTAATAGACTGACGAAAGACTGCCTAAAGACTGACTCCTCAGCTGCAAATCCTAGTTACTATAATATCCACATTTTGCCGAGGGTTACATTAAGGCGTTAGTAGAGATATGTCGCCCGTATTCCTATTGGGCCAAGAGAATACATAATTCGGCTACCTCAACATTCATATAATTTATAGTTATAAGATTGACATTTCGGAATTTTTCCGTGATTTTTTGCTAACGGCTTCTCATCTAGTTTCAAGATGGCTTATAATTTATCGCAATGAAACTTTGTTACGGAACAATACAACTTGATTACATTGGAATACATAACATAAACTTTGTTTCGGAACAACATAATTTGATTACATGAAAATACTTTGTATCTAATGTGTTTTTTTTGTCTAATAAATTCTACCTTCTCTTGACAGTCTGGTGATTCAAGTCCCTAAAAATAAACTACATTGTTGGCCGCCTGTTGTGTAATATTTAATTAGACTGAAATTCATATCATACTTCTTTGACAGTTTAAATTTTTTGCTTCAAGATTTATTGATTGCAATTAAACATTTGTTGTGGGAAAATAAATTACAAAGTTTATTTCTGATGAGATACATTGTATCTTTCATAGCTATTCTTAATTTGCATTAGCGGGCATTACTTAATTGACTTCTATGGGTTTTATGATTTTAGGTTAATAGTTTAAGCAGTTGTGTTTTGCATACATATTTTTTAATAGAAGGGAAAAAGTTTAAAGATGGTTTGCGGTTTTTTGAATTTTGATCACTTTACAAATATTCCAGTTCCAGTCAAAAGGTCGCGGAGAAAAAATTCAATATTGGCGATAATATTCGAATTAATAGAACAACATTAATATTTTTGAAAAAGGGAATTACTTTTAGTCCACTGAACTTTTTAAAGTATCGAAAATCCTAGACACTAAACCTATACCATGTCGTCTACTAGACACATAAGATGATGAGATTATTGGCGGCTTTTATGATTATTCATTACAAAAAGTTAAAAATCATAGTGAAATCTATCAAATTGACAAGATATTAAAGAATCGTGCTCGCAGAAGCAAGAGACAGTTGCTTGTCCGTTGGCTAGGATACAACTCTGATTTTGATTCTTGGGTAGCAGTTGAAGACATTAGTAATTCCCAATGATTTCTATATGACATTCACGTCCAATGTATGTAATCCACTCTACAATGATTTGAATAAACCAGTGATTTTTGGACAAAACTCTCTCCCACCATCAAATTCGATGGTGAGTATGAAATTGGTTTTGTCGACTGTAATCTCAAAAATACATATGATATCCTGAGAAAAGATCACAAATATGATATAAAAATTAGACCACATGATTGGCCACTCGTTAGCGATCAACATATAATTGAAAATATCAATTCATTTGAACATCCATTTGTCTTATTAACATACGAGGAACTCAGTTGTATGAATGATTTGTGTCGTACTATCAATAAAAAATTTCCGCTCGTAAAAAAGGAGCCTTTCAATTCAACTATTCAATGAAAGAGGGCAAGATCTACATTTGTCCACCCATTACCAATGAAATGGTTATTCTCAATGATAATCTAAGAGATGTTCTTGGTTTTAAACACAATATAATCAATGGTAAAAATGCTGGAAACACTAGTGTCATTTTTGCTGACTATCTGCCTGCCTTCTCGTCGAACACTTGTATTTTCTTTACGCTTCATTCGTTGAAGCATCCAGAGTTGGCAATAGTAATGTTCCCTCCTACGAGTTCTTGAGCGAATAACCATTCAAGATCATATTCATCATTACAGTATAAAGCATATTCTTTATATCCCTGTAAACACTTCCTATTTGGAACTCTGTCAGTTAACACTAAGAACTGAATTAGGTGATCTTCTAGCAATAACCAAAACTTTGGCCGTGATTACATGTCATTTTCGACCAATCGTCGTAGTTTAATAAAAAGATGTCTAATAGAAAAATTGTATTAGTTTGTCCTGCTATTGACTGCTATGTTGCTACTCTTGGTCCAAGACAAATGGGTCATGGAATTGACTATTACAAAGGTTGTTCATCAATGTTGGGCAATGTTCTTGGCCGTTAGTTTGCTAAGTTCTTTCGCTCTTCACTACCCTTTGCTACAAACTATATTGTACCGGCTGCGAAAGATTTTGCATCATCTACACTACATGATTGGGGCTCTGGGAAGGATTTTAACAAAAGTGTTTCGGAAAATATTAGGTCCAGTGCACGAACCCTTGGCGAGCAATTGAAATCTTGACAAAATGGAAAAGGTTTTAAATTAAAAAGGTTGAGAAAGAGTGCATCACTCATCGGTCTCTACTCAGGTCAGAAACGAAAGACATTACTCTTGTCAAAGAAAAGAAAAAAAACTACAAGAAGAAGAAGCCCAAGGAATAGAATTTTTAGATCCAAAAAGGATTTCTTTTACTAGACTGAACAATGGTATATCTACCGCACAAGGATTCCCATGAGTCAGTTACTTCATCTTTAAATCTATTCAATGGAGAAAATGTTGACGTGAGTGTAAAACATGGTTACTATGAACCATTCGATCCACAACAACTGCTATCTGATAATATCCACTTACAAATTTATTCCAATGAAGACTACTTTATCGATATGTCTTCGACATTTATAGATTTACTTGTGATAGTGAAAAAATCTGACAATACAATGCCAATTGTTGCCGATGAAATATCCTATGGAAATTGTATATTGCATAATTTATTTTGAAAAATCAGTGTCTACATAAATGGAACACTGGTGAGCACTAGCAAGAATCTCTCAAATTATATGCCCTATATACATTTTATGTTGATGACACCAAAATCATACAAGGAATTGAGTTGTTCATCCAATGGATATGAATATATTACAGATACTGATTGTAAAGATGCACTTAAAAATTGTACAACTAGTGAATTAAATTTAGTTTGGAAAACAGATCATGAGATATTTAGTATACCGCAATGGCTACCACCAAATAATAAAGTGGATATAAAATTTACGCTTGCTCCATCCAATTTTATTTTACAAAAGGAACGTCCTGCCAATCCTGAAGTAACACTCTCTCTCTCACCTCGGCAATACTTCAAGTACAAAAGCTGAAGGTTATGAGTTCAGTTGCTTTGATAGTGGAAAAACTGAGAGCTAGTGGAAATAATATTAAACTACTTGTTCCTCATACAATCACCAATCAGCGTCATAATGCTACGGGTTCACGCACCTTAACCGACTCATCATGTATCAATCGTGAAATTCCAACATAATTAGCATTGGCATTTGTAAAAGTGCTAGTGCAAAAGGATCGTGGACAGGTTGCCCACATAAATTTGAAATGATTGTACTTTCATCTCTTGTGTGTAAAGTAAATGGAATCCCACTCTTCAATTTATCTTTTGATAAATCCTATAGGACATTTTATGAGTTGACAATGTAATCCCTAGATCGAGATTCACAACTATATAAAATGGTATAACCGAAGAAATCTTTGCTAAAATGTATGGTATCATTGTACTGGACTTGTCTGGCACTCAAGATATGAGTATTGTACGAACGGGGAGTGTACACTTAGAGTGCAAATTTGCAAAAATATATGCAACAGGTACTAATATAAATTAATAAATAAATCTTAAAACGGGTAAATTTTCTCTCACTGTAAAAGTCTTAAACCTACTGCGTCATTGGCAGTTTATTGAAAACAAATAATATTACAAATATTTGCTTTTTTCTTATTACAACATTAAAAACAAACATAAAAATTACAGTAAAATTAAATTTTGAACCGATGAGCTTTCAGCAATTAGTATTATTATGTATGAAATATGCATTTTAATTTTATCAGTTCTTTCCGAGAGTGTTCAAGACAATTATAGCTTCACTACAAACAAGAGCTGGATACTGCCCCCTTCCCTAAAAGTAAAAACCTACTGCGTCATTGGTGCTTCACTGAAAACGAATGATATTACAAATATTTTTTCAAAGAAAAATACAGATTTGAAAATATTTTCAAAGAAAGTAGCAGAAAAAAGAGAAAACGTCACTTGTTAAATACACTTACAAAATATGGTACAAAGGAGTTTACAAGTCTGTTCACACGGCCCTTAAGAGTTGTAGTTTGTTTTGGTGTCTAGTAGTTCTGCTGATCTCTGCGGATGGAGGAAGAATAGCTGTTCGTTTGGTAACACCGTTTTTCCCAGCTTCACTATTAAATCATATTTTTTGACCGGATAGAGTCGTTGAATTCAAGAACTAAGGGACACTTTCGTAGTTGCTGAAGTTGGGTCCGAGTATTCTTTAGTATTGTATAGTATTTAACATATATAATATTCTTTTATAGAATTTTTTTACAAAAAAAGATAAATTTAAATCTAGAAAGCGGGGAGTGAAACTTGTTTTATAAATACCTATAAATACCTGTTGATAGCAATATTGAGATCCCTATATGATACTCACTACAAGGATTTCAGCCATCCCACTTTAATGGTATATCTGTGTTTATAAAAAAGTAAAGTGGAAAGTCACACTAAATCAAAGTAGTCTTTGTGAATCCAAGTTTATCAAATTTGTGGATCTGCGATATCTTCGGAAACGAGAAGGGAATTAATTTAAAACTTTCAGGGCATGTGGAAGGATATCGCTGGTTAATTTTTGTCTACATACAAGATTTATATGTGATGGGGATCAAACATCCATCATCCGTATAAAATACCAAAGACTATGCAGATTTTACACCCATATATTTTAATATTTTTCCCCGTGCTCATCTATCTAAAACATTATAGTTCAGCTATTATTGAAAATGGTTGCAACACTTTGTCCAACATATAAATAGTAATCCAAAATCTGTATTCTTATATTTAAAAGCCACAATCATTTTAAATATTTTTTATTAGCCAATGAATAGACTGATTTAGTTAAAACTAGCAAAAATAGATTTTAAAGAACTTTTTCATCAAAGATGAATTTCAAACTAAAATGAAGAGCCTCATTAAACCAAGATGACTCGAAATAAATTTAAATATTTTTCAAGCCTAAAACTACCATTAATTATTATGAATGAAACCCATAACGAACAGAAATCATAATATCGAATATCGAACAGAAGTAAAAACTACCATAAAGAGGAGTGGGGATAACGCTCCCTGTGCCCTCTACAGACAAGAATGTAATTTGTACTTTACTGAAAACAAAATCCATTTCAACTTTTCCTCTTTTTTAACTTTTAAATTAAAATCTATCGTTAGTTTCTAGAATAGATATCGATATATATTAAATTGTCAATTCTTATTCATTTGTCGGCTTCAGGGATTAATTAAAAAAAACTTTCTGACAAAAAGTTTTTCAAAGAAAACTTAAGGGCCATATTAAACTCAAGACCAGCAGAAGTACCCCCTGATTTACCCCTGCCCCTACCCCTGCTTTATTTGTAACAGTTCAAAAGTCTATTGCGTCATTGGCATTTATTGAAAACTATATATATTTTGAAAAATGTACTTTATTTCCTAGAATTTCGACGGAAAATAGAAAATATCACTAATAAAAATAAAAAATAACAAGTCAATAAACAGTAAAATCAATATAAGTAAATCAAGAAAAATAAATCCAGAAAAAAATCAAGAAAATAAAGAAAAATAAAACATCTTACAAATCAGCCAAACAAATGCCTTGCAACGCAAAAATTAACCATGCACGCAAGACACATCCTTGCAAAATTCAACGTGACAAAGCTCAACCTAAACAAAATTCAGCCCAACAAAAATGAATCCTCTGAACAACGATTTTCTTAAGAATGAATACAAAGGTATTAAATTTATAATAGTTCGAAACCTTATTGACTGTCCTAACTATACTCTTTGAATGATTATATACAGCATCTATATTTTTTCACAATATAGCTAATAAAATCCTCGTATTGACTATCATCTAAGGTATCTCAGTATCGCTATCAACAGGTATCTCAAAGTATTTATATATATATCTGTAGTGTTGTCAAATTATGAATAAAATAAGTTTCATTCCCCGTTTTCTAAACTTATATTAATCTTTAAAAGACATACTATAAAAGAATAGTATATATACTAAATTCTATATAATACAAAAAGAAGATTCAGCAATATAGCTAAATCAATAAAATGGGATGGGCTGAAATCCTCGTATTGAGTAACATATAAGGTATCTCAATATTGCTATCAACAAGTATCTGGAGGTATTTATAGATATCTATAGTCTCGTCAAATTATGAATAAATGAAGTTTCATTCCCCGGTTTCTAGATTTAAATTGATATAAATAAGAAAATACTATAAAAGAATACTATATATACTAAACATTATACAGTACAAAAAGAATACCCGGACCCTACTTCAGAAACTACGAAAGTGTCCCTTAGTTCTTGAATTCACCCACTCTATCCGGTCAAAAACATGATTGACAAGTGAAGTTGGGAAAAATGTTATTAGCAAACGTAAAGCACCGTTTTATTCTTCCTCCATCCGCAAAGATCAGCAGAGCTACTAGGCACCAAAACAAACTACAACTCATAAGGGCCAACTCCTAAGGGCCTTTTCTCTTTTTTTATGTCTTTTTCTTTGTGAAAGGAGCATATCTTAGCGTTTACTTTTGAGTGCTACGATAGCTATTTACATAAACGAATACGAATTACGATTACAAAATAAATAAAGATAAAAGTCTGGGGCTATATTTATACAAAATCAGAGCCGATCTATTGAAACAAATATAGGAAAATATTCCCACCTATTCTTATTTTCATTCATATGTGTTAATTTAGTATATATCCCTTTAAAACTTGTACAATTTTCTGAATTTCTAATGAGCGTTACAAACTCAATTCAGCAGGCATTGATTCGAACTGTTGAAGTGTTGACGAATGCTCATGGTTCTAGAATAAAAAAATTATTGTTATTCAATAATAATAAATGCAACATACTGTATAGCATTACAAAATATGGCCCAGAGACTTCTTTAGTATATTTAGTGGTAAAGTTGGCAATGTAAAACATTTAAGAGGAACAAAAGCGAATAGCTCTGATATTTGACTTGATTCGGCTTTATAGTTTGGTATATTAGTGTCTATAAGAAGACTTTGCCCGCTCCTACTTGCTCCTAAATATTTCAATTAGCTTCTCAAATGCAATAACCATATTTGAATACAATAATTGATGGTCAATAATTATTGATTCCCCTCCCCCCCCCCCAAAAAAAAATAAAATCAAAGTAGAAACGTGTTTTTTACCTTTTAAGGAAATAATGAGAAAACGTAATTTACCTCCCTTGTTTATCTTACATAAACATTGCTGTGATAACAATTGAAATTTATACGAGAATCACTTCCAGTGTTCTTATGCTAGGTTTTCAATGAGTCTAAACTGGAAAAATTTTCTGTATATATACAATTTGCCTTTTTACTTAATTTTTATCACATCACCTTTGTGACAACCTAGCAAGAATTTATATTTTATACGTATTCTCTTGTCAGAGGCCAAAAATATTCACATTTCATTGCAACAATGCCGTTATCAGAATGGCGTTTTATATATAATCTCTTTAAACGAGCAATAATTGTATATTTTTATTTATATATGTATGTATGCATAAATTATTTCTCGAAAATGGTTCATATTGTTTTGGAGAAGTGGTATCCTGGCCTGAAGAAACTTTTTAGACAGGTCACGAGTCTGAGAAAATTCGTTGAGAGCCTGAATTTTGGATTTTTTTTGGAAAACATCAGATTTATGTGCACATTTCAAGAGCATAAATACGTCATTTCCGCCTCAGAAGTGGTCATAGCGTTTTTAGTATCTATGTCGCCTGGAAAATTACACAAGAAGTATAGTTAAGTATACAATACCAAGTGTATTAAGTCTAATTACGAAAAGCAGTTTCAGCAGTTTCATAATACTAGAGGAAAAAAACAACTTAAATTAACAATTGGTCAAAATGAACAAACTGGGTCGTCAAATGAGACAAGATCAAGAATAAGGCCTGAGAAATTTCAATTCCCAACGGGTGAAAATGAACAACCTAGACCATCAAACGTAACAAAAGCAAATCAAGCAGCTAATGCAAAGGGCATTAAAAAACATATGAAAGAATGATAAACGAAAATAAAGAACAAAGAAATATGCGGTTAGAGTATTTGGGAAAAAAAACAATTACAATTAGTCAAAAATGGAAGTGAAGAAGTCACCACAGGTTTGATACAACCACCCTGGGAAATATACAAACTCTTCTTTCAAGTTGTGACCTTTTTAGGTCGTTTTATTGGCCAGAAACGTTAATATGCCAGTTAAGAAAAAACAACTATGTAGCCGATTTTGAAGCCTGGCCCTGGTAATCAGCATGTGGTAGGCTTGTATATATTGATTCTCGTTCTAAGTAGCAGCCTGCAAATGAGTCATCTTTGTTTTCTACTCTTTCCTCGGGGAAATAGAGGGCTCCTCAGGGAATACAAATAACCTTAAAGAGTCCCAATGACTTGTGCTCAACAGTTCCGTAATTTAAGGTATCTTTGTAGGTTTGTGATTGGTTTTGCGCCATATTTTGTTCGCGTGAAAGATTTTGATGGCTTTGTTCTTCCAACCTAATACTTCTTTGTTCTTCACTTGCATTTTGACTCGTTCTGATTTTTGCTGTCGCATGCATTTTGTAAATAGACTAATTACACTTGATATTTTTACTTAGCTATGTTCCTTTTGTAACGTTGCATGCGTCATATTCTCTTGAAATGTACTCATAAATATGACTTCAATCACATGTTTTTCTTTTTCATTAATGGGTTTCTTGTTTAATTTTGGTTGCATCATAGACACTAAAAACGATACAACTACAGTAGTAGTATAGATATAATGCTTACAACGGGGGTGTCCCCCCATATAGCTACAATGCTTACAACGGGGGTGTCTCCCCATATAGGTATAACAGTTTCAGGAGGGCAGGTAGCCAGTGTAGCTATAGCAGTTTCAGGAGGGTAGGTAGCCAGTGTAGCTATAACAGTTTCAGGAGGGCAGGTAGCCAGTGTAGCTATAACAGTTTCAAGCGGGGTGTCTCCCCATATAGCTATAACAGTTTCAAGCGGGGTGTCTTCCTTATAGCTATAACAGTTTCAAGCGGACATTACACCCGCCAATACAAGCAGACAGTACAATGACCAGATTCAACTACCGTGAAAATTCGTGCTGATCTCTGTTCAAAGTGCGTGATGTTTTCATGGTAGTGATTCGTTTCCTTTATACTGTAGTAATTTCCTATCTGTCTGCTACCTTTAATTGTTAGGTGTGGTTGATTTATGTTTAACCTTGAACACGGATATAAAAACTCTGACAATCAGTTATTTCCACAGTCCAGAATTGGCATTTGAAATATAATGATGCATTCAAACAAGAGGAATATTGATGAAAGCTACACGCAAGAAGTAAGTTATTCTTTTATATTCTTAGTGGGTAAAGAAATTAATTCTAATACAATTTATACAGACCCTATTATAGTTAACAGATTGTTAAATATTTTTTGAACCTGGATCTCCAGAGGTCGGTAAAGAGCAATATAAAAACAAGAAAAAAGTATGTAAACACTGCATTTAAATGACTTGCGAGCTTAGTATATGAGGTAAATCATACCTATTTTTTATTGATCAGCATGCCTAAGACTCTAGGCAGGCATGCCTTTCCAAAAACTAACCTGACAAGTATGTGTCCAATAAGAGAGTCATTCATACTCCTGCCATTTACCCGTGCCCCAGCCATTTAAACATTTGCCTCCCAAATTACTTGGACTATCTGTCTTGGCTTTTCTCTGTCTACAATTACCCAGCCCAGTCTTGATGCAACCAATTGCCCAAAATACTTGATTATAAAATGGAATCTACTTTGCTTTTAGTTTGACCTATATTTCGATAGTTATTAATTCAGTATCTTTTCCTGAATTAATATTGAGACTTTTTAATTTGTGGTGATTGCGATAGCCATGAAAAGCTCTGACGAAACGCCTGAACTTGCATATTCTCCTGTTCTGAATTTTATTCAAAGCAATTTGCTAAGCGGAATTGAGGAGGATATTATTAAAAGACATGGTATGGAGTTTTTTGACGTGAATATAGTCAAAGAAGCTAAAAGTTTACTCTGGCAAATAAGTGCATCTGAATTGGATTGCCCAGTACGTAAGGGGAACAATGCACCTTCTAATCCTTTTAGTGACATTGTTTCTCTGTTAAGATCTCTTGACAGTAGTGACACTTTTGTACCTATGTTTGTGATAAAGCGACCTACAGAGGTGCCATGTCTCCCTGCAAATGCTTATACTTCTTTACTCTCTAAGTTTAATGAGCTACAGCAAGTGGTTGTTGAAATTTCTGGGAAACTTGACAATTATCAGTTGAATTTTCCTCAACTTCCCAAACCTACCCCAGCAATTGACACTCATTCGACAGTTATTGTCTCTAAAGTGCCTTCGGATCTGTCTGATCCGATTAAACACAAATCTGCTCTCAATCAAATAGCTGGGCATGAATTAGTTTGTAGCCTGAAACTTGTTAATGACAGATGGTATGTCAATATCATTAAATCTGCAACTGAAGATTTTTGTACATCGCTTCAGAACTTTATTACCGGAGCAACAGTTGAAGAACGATCTAAGCACTTTTTTGGGATTCTCAGAGGTTTCCCATTTGATGTTGACCTTTCAGTTATTAATAGACTGCAAGGTATAATAAGTGCAAATCGACTGGGGCAGACTATGTCCGTCAAGCTTGAATTTGAAGACTCCTTCACTCAGTCTGCTTATTTCAAAGAAGGAATTAAAGTTGGATATGAATTTTTTCGAATTCACGAATTTAAAGAAATACCTAAATGCTGCTTCAAATGCCAATCATACGATCACTTTCAAAGTGCTTGTACCAGCAATGTCCCATTATGTGCCAGATGTGCTGGGCCACATCTTTCTACTAAGGATAGTTCTTGTAGTGCTGCTCCCAAGTTTGCTAGTTGTGGTAAAAATAATTCTTCTTGGAACCTGTCCGGCTCTATCCCTAATTACATAACTTTATGCTTCCTCTTTGTGCTTTTAATGTTGAATTTTCAGTAATGTTGTTGAACATTAATGTTACAAAGGATAATGACTTTATTATTGATGAGCACGATACGAATTTCGGATTGGGCTGTCTAGAGGAGTATCTTTCTACACACTTTAGTACTAATGTTCTGCGTCGGAGCCTTCATCATGATGTGTTTTTTACTACTGCCAGAGCCACAAGAGGCCGCCCATCTGGTGGGCTAGCTTGTGTTTTTAAGCGCAATCCTAGTTTGGTTTCACCGGTGATTTTTTACTCGGATGAGTTGTTTTTTGGCTGTTCGTAAGGGCACTATAGTCTTCATTAATTCTTACCTGCCTTATGATGACCGTTCTTCCAGATCGATGGCTAGATATGCTAAAGCTTCTAATACGTTGAAGTTTCTAGTGGAAAAAAATTCTTTCTATTTCTCTAGATTATATGATCATTGTTGACCTCAATACGGATATAAATAACTCATCAGTGAGAAGTGATTTGTTGTTAGATTGCCTTCCATCTTATCATATTATACCCAAAACTCATCCGTATTCTTATGTTCACCATTCAGACAGTAAGAGCAATATTGATCACATTATTTGCTCACCTAGTATTGCTACATCAATAGTGTTTGTACATGCTGAAGTACAAGACTTAGACCATCTCCCTATCTCACTCACTCTTACACTGAATTTAAACCCTGCAAGTTTTTGTAATGTACCCCGGTCTTCAAAATGGTTTGAAATAGTAATTGGAAGAAAGCTGATGTTCCTCTCTATGCGTTAACACTAACAAGCCTGCTGTCTGCTATATGAGTTCCCTATAATCTGCTTCAGAACTCTATACAAGTGAATTGCAAAAAGGACCTGGATAGCTATTATAATCAAATTATTAAATGTCTAAAAGATGCCGAGGCAGTTGCAGTGCCGCTGCAACGTGTTAGACTTGGTACGCAAAAACCTATCTGGTCTTTAGATCCTAATTTAAAAAGTTTGAAAAATAAAGCTAAATTTTGGTTAAAAGTCTGGAATGAATGTGATAGACCGCCTTGTGGTATTGTATCTGACCTTAAGCGTAAGACCCGCAGTGAATATAAAAAATATCTTAAGTCAATGCGTTATTGTGGTATGGATTTTCCAGTGTCAAAGAGAGAATGGCGAAAAGCTATTAATTCTGAGTCGATTAAAAGTGATGTGCCAAGTAGTGATTGTCTTTCTGCATCTGCTTGGCATGGCCATTACTCGTCTATTTTTTCTAATGTTAATTACCGTGTGCATTCTTTGTATTCTCTTTCTGCTATTTTTAGTACCCCTCTATCTCAGCGTCTCTGTGTTCCCATTTCTCTTTCATCCGTAATTGAAGCAATTAAGAAACTTAAATCAGATAATGTTGATAATGATGGTATATCTATATTTCACCTTTAATTAGATTGCTCCCCCCTTATTGACCATATACACTTACTTCTCCAGATGTGTATTTGTACTTCTAGTGTACCGGAGAGTTTTTTGTGTGGTACTGTTTCTTCAATTTTAAAGAAGGGAGATTCTCCTTTTATTTGCTCTTCTTACCGACCTATTACTGTCTCTCGCACTTTTAGTAAAGTTCTTGAGCATGTATTACTACCTTTTGTGACTAATAATATGCTTGAGAGAGATAACCAGTTTGGATTTAAGCCCGGATTAGGTTGTCAACACGCACATCGTGTATTATCTTCTTTGCTCCTTGAAAATTCTTCTAAGGGAAGGAATATATATCTTTGTACTTTAGATCTATCAAAAGCTTTTGATAGTGTATGTCATAGTCAGCTTTTTTCTGTTCTTCGTGTTTGCGGTGCCAATCTTTAGGTTATTTTGCTTCTTCAGTACTGGTACTCTAATTCTTTTCTTAGGTTAAAATCTTTACCAGCATCTACTATTAAATTGAAAAGAGGTTTAAGGCAAGGTGTAGTTTTATCCCTAACCCTTTTTAATATGTGTATTTCAGGAGTTCTGGCAAAGATATCGGCTACCTATCTCTCTGGTTTTTCTGATTTTTCATACCTGGCTTACGCTAATGATCTGCTTCTTATAAGCAGTACTAAAACTGGTTTATCAAACATGTTTTCTCGTGTTGCCACTTCTTTTTCAGACATAGGCCTTTCTCTTAATGTAGATAAATATAAATTTCTTTCTTTTAATAACATTTCTAGTACTCCCCTTCGTTGTAGTGGCTTTATTATCCCTCTCGTAGATTCTCTTCGATGGCTCGGTATTTCTATTACTAATAGTCTTCCGAGCTTGCGCCAGCGCACAGTCTCAGATATTAATATGAAAATTAAATTAGGATATACTAAGATTGTTGCCAATAGAGGAAAATATAATAAACTCGCCTTGGCCAAGCTCTACTCAACTTTTTGTGACCATTCAATTCTTTTTGTTTCTGGAATTTTTCTCCTTCTGAAGAAAAATGAGTTTAAAAAGAATCCGGATTAATTATTTTAGATTTTGTAAATTTTTGTTGTTTCTTCCACCTTGGACCAAAAACCGGGTAATTATTAATAAATTTCTTGTTCCTAATCCTACTGAAAAACTGGAAGCACTACACAGAAAACTTTCAAATACTGCTTGTATCCGTTTTTTCCGCACCATCACCTTATCAGGTTTTTTCAGTCGTAAGTTTTTTTTCTTTTATTTGTTTAGTTGTTTTTCTCTGTTTGGTCATTCTACATTTTAGAATTGAAAAGAGTGAGTAAAAATCAAATAATGATAATAATAATGACAGCTTATTAGACTCTGCAAGTTGTCAGTTTTTTTCTCTTTTCCTCTTTTCCCCCTCCTTTCACGTTATTTCTTTTTTGTTTTAGTTTCTTTTAAATTATAATGTGTTACACTTTAATCTTTGATTTATATATTGATTTGTGTTGCATTTTATGTGTTTTTCCTCGTGATACTCCACGTATTGTACCTCTGTACAGTGTGGGTTAAAAATAATAATAATAATAATAATCCCAAACAACGTCTTTTCCTTTAGATTTCTTCTAAACCTGTTTTTACACTTGCGTATACTCTTTTTCGACTTCTAGCCTCACTTTTTTGGCTTTATGTCTACTCTAACACCCACCTATACTTTTCGAAAGGCTTTCCTTTATTAATTCCAAACAAGTGTTATCTTTATATTAAATCCTCAACCTGTTTTTCGCATTGGCGTACACTGCTTATCCACTTCTGAACTAATTTTTGTTTTGCTTTACGTATGCTCAAACACCAACCAACACTGTTCAAAAGGCTTTCGTTTATTAATTCCAAACAAGCTCTTTTTATTTATTTTCCTCCTAAGCTCTTTTTTAAATTGGCGAACACTATCTTACTTCTTTGGCTTTATGTTTGCTGCAGCACCATATTCCTCCTAAGCCTGTTTCTTACATTGGCGTACACCCTTCTTCAACTTCTAGTCTTACTTTTTTGGCTTTACTTATACTCCAACACGAGCCAATAGTATTCAAAAGTCTTTTTTTATTAATTCCAAGCAAGTTAATTTTCTTTATATTCCTCCTAAGCCCCTTTTTTACATTGGCGTGTACTCCTTTTCCACTTCCAAGCTTACTTTTTTGGCTTTACATATTCTCCAACACCAACCCATACTATTTAGAGGGTTTTCCTTTATTAATTCAAAACAAGTTTTTATCTTTATATTCTTCCTGAACTTGTTTTTTACATTGGTGTATATTCCATGATAACTTCTAACCTTACTTTTATGGCTCTATGTATGCTACAACACAAACCAATACTATTCAAAAGTCTTTCCTTTATTAATTCCAAACTAGTTTTAGTAGTAAGAGAACCTATACCACAGAAGGGACTCCTTATTTGGAAGACAACTGAACTCCATCCAGAACATTCAGAAATAACCTATCACAATAAAATGTTACTCCAAATAAGGCCTTACTAAGAATAATCTCTTCTAAAGTGTTAGAAGCAATATGACAGAAGTTCTATTTTTAATATATTTTCCTTTGAATCGAGCGTATAAATATGTGTTGCAACTGTCAATGTACTATCTATATAATTAATAAAGATATTTCTCCGTTCAAATAGTTTCGATAGATGGTGTCTTTCAATAGTCTAAGAGCTCTTTTTGTACACGAAAATTTATAAAAACATAAATGAGACAGAAAAACGATAATTTAAAGGGGGGGATCTAATGAAAATTAATTATATTTCAACCTAATGCCGTTTAGGCTAATATCCGATGGTATCTTAATGGCTTATTTCAACTTTGACGACACATCCTTATTATCCGAAAAACTGTATTTCGCATAATCTTAGAATTAAAAAAAAAACAGTCAAATGCCGAACACCGTTGTGTCTTAATGACATACTGACTTTGTTTAAACTGAGTACAAAAGGTTGTTGTTATTCAAAAGTGTATCATATAATCTTAGAACGTAAAACCAGTCAATCGCTAAATATTTCCCCCCCTAGTCTGCTAACTTCGTCTCGTTTTCATTAGAGCTTGAAAAGAAGAAAGCTGTTTTTCGCGTTCTAACAGATATCAGGGCTAATTAAAATTCTTTATATATACGTAAATATATAAATGTGGGGAGGTAGAAGGGAGGTGGGAGACATCAAGCTTATTAAGAATAAAATTATCAGTAAAACTAAAATACAATTTTTATTTAAGGAAATTTTTGAAGAAGAACCTATGGCAAAGAGACCAAAATTAACAACTTACGCTCAAATGGAAACAACATCAGCAACAGCAACGATAAGACTATCTGTGGTAGTATATGCTGGCCCTAGTAGACATGAGCTTATCAGTACTTCTGTGATGACTGCATATGACAATAATATCAAACATGATCTTCCATATTATGAATCTTCAATGCACAGGGTAAGTAAAAATTATATTTTACCGTTTTCTTGATTATATTTTCTAATATAAAAAAATAAACTTCATTGAACAATGTTTGAAAATGATTAGTATTGGAATTTATTTTTATAATTCAATTTAAAGATGATTTACGGTTCTTTTGAAAACGAAGAATTTATCAGACAGCGTAAAAGCGCTGCCTTTAATATGGACAGCACATTAGTAAAAACCGCCGTCTTAATTTTTTTCAAATTATCCTTTTCTCTCCAACAGATCATTTAGCATGGAAGCAGTTATCATAGAAAACTATGATGGTAAATTTCATTGAATATTCTAGTGCACCATTTAGAAAATAATAATAGGATTGCAATCAGCCTCGAGATAGACTTTTTATTCGTAATATTTGAAAGTTCAAACAACTGTGTGCCTTGGAATGACATAAAAACTCCACGATCTAATGAGCATAGTTCATAAGCTATGCAAATTGGCATCTGTTTAAATTTTTTTATTACAGTGGGAGGGGGGAAAGATTACACTTTGGCAGGGGATGGGGGAAGTATGATAAATGGTTTTCCAAAAAGCAGATTTATGAGTATTAAGATGAAACTAAGATAAAATCAGAACATACACACTATGTACATTTAAGTTGTCAATATTTACGTGTAAGAGCATTAATTACTGGTATATTAAATTGAAACTTTCAGGAATATATAGAGTGGTTTTTGGACGGTGGGGTTGACAGTGAACTATAAGTATATTGTTTTTAGTATGTAAATGTTTTTAAATAATATGAAAATACAGCTCGCTAATGATCCTCTTTTTCGACTCTTATAAAACAGGATCAATTACACATTGAAAATAAATTCTACTATTATTGTAGATTAACTGGGATGACTTACTGTTTCCACTACCAACTTAAGGATTGTGTGACCTCGTTGAAGATACATCTCTGATCGTGCAGTCGACAGATTTTAGTGATAGTCAAATCATTGAGCCGCCATCTGTCGACAATGAACTTGATGGTACAGTAAATTTTTAAAGGAATGTTTTGGAGATAGTGAGAATTCTGATAATTTGACCTCTAACATTATCGATGATGATGACCTTGAGTGGACGGATAACTTTTTAAAAGAATGACTAATGTGACTACTTCATTTAATATCCATCCTAGTGAATTTGAACAGGGCTTGAAAGTTAGTTTTTTCCCAACCAGATACATTTGAAGATCAAGGTGTGTCTAAAAACGATTTTGGTTGGGTAGATCAGATGAATCCTAATAATTTTTGAGTCTTAGATAATTTTTTCTGAGAGTTAAATGAGAACCCTTCCCCCACTGATTTTATGGACATTGCCCCAGTTCAGGCGAATATAATTGAAGAACAGAATAAATTTGCTTGGGCAAATTCTTACAGCCCAGATACACTCGAGACTATGTTGAGTGAACTAGGGGATTTTACCCAACACACCAACCCTCATGTTGGGCTTGAACAGGGTGATGAAGGTAGTGGGGATATGATCCCCACTACCAATCTCTCCAACATTACCTGAATTTTATTGAACAAACTCTGTCTTGCACACAATAGATGTTTATACGGCAATATTTGGGGATCCATTTAATTCCCTAATGGCAGGAGATGTTATAACAGACCCAATAAATATTTTTCCTACGTATGAGAGTAAGATTCGAGCCTTTATTGAAGGAAAAATTTGGGTTTGGGGAGGTTGGGACAGTATAAAAGGATCAATAGTTCTCAAAATATTTTATTTAAAAGAAAATGCCGGTGAAGTTTATTCAACTATTCTGCACACTGAAATGTTAGTCTTTCATCCGCATTTCGAAAATTATGAGGGTGTATTTATTAAATAGATAACTAGTATTGTCACAAAACTGGATGATTATAATGAGAAGGGTAGTGGGTCAGTAGTTTTATTTGTTGAAAATTTAAATGTAAGTATATGTAAATGTAAAAATATTTTATTTTGAAAGGTGGGCATAGGGATAAGGCTACTCTTTTAAAATATAATCCAGATTTGGAAGGATCTCAGGGTGTACAACAAAACTGTTTCAATACAGGGCAACAGTGTTTCATATATGCATTCCTTATAGTAGCCATCCTACCCCCTTCAAATAATGCTTCTAAGACAAAGTTAGACAAATAGGCAGCTAATGGTGGGAGGGGAGGGTGCATATTTCTCTAAACGAATTTTCAGTTGTTTAAAAGCTCAATATCCTGTAAGACTCAAGGAAATAGATATTTTTGAACTACCTAACGAACATTTAAAGATTGATGTTACGGTGCTACAATATAAAACAGAATTTGCGGAGGTGGACCGCAGTAATAAAAAAAGGTGTAATATTTCCAGTAAGGGCTCCTTCAATTGAATCAGTGAAGCGTTGGGTATGGCTTCTTTACATGCTTCCTATAGAGCCTGATTAAATTGTATATTTTAATCTAATTACGGGCATTAGTAGGGTTTTATGTGAGGGTAAGAAAAGTGGGGGTGTTTGCTATTATTGTCCAACATGTCTGTCCAGATTTAATAGCGATTTAAACCTAAGGAATCACAAGGAACACTGCAAACGTCAGGGATATCAGTCTGCGGAAACGGTTAACGGTGATAGGGCGATCTTGTGTTTTAGAAATGTTCAGTATTCACTATTGCAAATTGATAAGATTGCTTTGGACTGTGAGGCTAAACTCACAGAAGTGAATGACCAAGAAAATTCAAATTGTATTAAAGAACATCAGCCATTAGCACTGTCTTACGCCCATGCTCAAAGGGACTCTAGTAATACCATGCGAGTGTTACATATAGTTGCGACATTGGACGGGAGGATTGTATAGGCACAGCATTGACTAAACTAATCATCACAGTAAAAACAGCAATCTCCCGGTTGCGGTATACAAATTATCCTATGATTCTATCACCAGAGGATAGGTTGGCGATAAAAAATAAGCAAATATGCATCGTTTGCAAGGGGAAATTTGAAGAGGGTTAAGGGAAAGGGGCTAAGGGGAGAGAGGAAAGGGGGTAAGGGGAAAACCCACAACCAAGATGATTTATCGCAAGAAATTCCATCAGGGGGGGAACAAATTTCATGGAGTGGCCCATTAATCGTGCAATGTAAACGTACTTTATACCGGTTTTATACACAATTTATGATTTGAAATTTATTTTACGAGAATTGGCACGTATGCAGAAAGGTGGAGTTGTAGGCTTATGGGTAGATGGTACTTTTTTCTATAAAATCATACCTAAATCATCTGGGAAATTTCTGCTCTTAGAATTCAAATGGAAAACACTAGATAATGGACATACTTGCTTGAGAAAATACGTTTTTTTTAGAATCCTACACCTTCTTTCCCTAACCCATTAGCTAACTGATTCAAGTACAGAAAAGTGACAATTTTGATTGTTTCTCCCTCCTTAAACAGCACTTTCCAGATGGTGAAATGAGTAATTTATTAGCATGTAAGGGTCTAAATGCATATGATTACTATAACCCCAGCTCGAAGCTTATTGAGGAGAAACTTCTGCCCATTGTAACATTTTATACTTCTCTTACTGATAGTCAATACACCATTGCCGGCTATAAATTTGCAAAGACGGTTTTTGCCAAGAGGGGATGTAAAAATGGATGGGACTATTGTAAAATGTACTAGGCAAGTGATGTATTGACTCTCTTGGACATTGTTTGTTAGAACACGGATAAGATCTTTTTGGAGTTTGGGTTGGAATTGGGTTATTATTTTTCAATTCCTCATCTGATGATGCATTTAATTCTAAAAATCAATAAAGAAGAAAAAGGTGTGCTTACCGACGTGGATCAGCATTTATTTGTAGAAAGATCAATAAGGGGTGGGTATTTTTCACGGGGATCCTGTCATGAAAACTGATCCGACTGGGCAGAACCCCGTCGACGGTGTAAACTCCAATGTAGTTATTCTAGATATAAATTCCTTATACCCCTCGGCAATGTCTCACTACTGTTTATCGTGTGGCAATTACAAATGGCTTGACAATCCTTGTGCTTGAAATTTTCCTGACATTTATACTGTTGAGGAGAATGGACCCCAAGAATGTTTTTTATTAAATTGACGGTGAAATACCGATGAAGCTCCATGACTCGGTTAAAGATTTTGTTTTTCTCTGCATAAATAGACCCTTGACCAAGGACTCTTTGAGTTCATTCAATTTGTCTTTGGTCGAGGATAAGGGTAGCAACTGGACCCCTTCAAAGAAAAAACTAATTGCCGACCTTGATCTGAAACTGAATATAGTTGTACATCCTTTGCTATTGCGATGGATGGTAGTCAATGGTTGCAGGGTCACAAAGATACATAGAGCCCTCCATTTCGACAAAAAACCTTATTTGAAAACTTTTATTGACACTTTTGTCAGTAAGCGTTCATAGGCGAAAACGAAGGTTGGAAAAGAGTTCTATAAGCTCATTTCAAATTCAGCCTTCGGTGAAATATGTGAAAGCGTACAAAACAGGGGCCGATATAACGTTGTAACCATCCACAAAGAATGTGCTCGAATCATTGCAAACCCCAACGTCACAACATTCACTGTCATAGACTCCAATATGGTCCTATTACATAGAAAGAAAAGAAATGTTGTTTTAAATAAAAATATTTTAGGTGGTAGTTCAATACTAGAAATCTCTAAGAAACTCATGTTTTCATTCTTTTACAGTATGTATAAGGTGCAATAACCAAGGGAGGGGGAATTTCAAATGCACTATGGAGACACTGATTCACTCCTGTTAAAAGATAAACTGATATTTTATTAGAAGATTTGGATTATGGTAAACAAATTAGCTCTCAAATGGATTTTACCAATTGGAATGAGTCAATTTATCCTGAGTTAATGAAATATCAGGCCCAAAATCAATTGTTGATGTTAAAGTCGAAGACGGTGAGCGATTTAAAATCCAATGGTGGGTTTCCAGGTCCGAAGGCGTGCTGTGTGAAAACACAAAATAAGGATATCAAACAAGTGTGGAAAGGTGTGCCTACACAGTATGTAAAAAAATATTTCGACATGAGTGCTTATAGAAAGTGTGTGGAAAGTAGTTTAGTACCAAGAGCGAAAGCCATGGCGATTCACTCCTTAGAATTTAAGAACTACACAGTTAGAGCAAAGAAAAAATACCATGTCGGCCATATCGGACGCAGTCTATGTACGTGAGGGTTGTGTGAAGATACTTCCCCATGTACACTACCGTATTTCACATCGAACTGAAAATGTATATACTATAGAAAACAACTCGGTCTGCATAAATTAAAATAAATTCAATACTACTACTACTACTACTACTACTAGGTGGGTGGTGGGAAGATTTCATTTTTTCTTAATACATTCCATTAACCTTTTTGTGTATGTACTTGCAAGACATACATATTATATTTTCAATTTTGCACCTTCCGGCCCCCGCGCCTTCCGGTTTGGCCTATGGCTGCTGCAGCGGCTGCCCCCGGGGGGTTACTTTCTTAAATGTTCTTATGTGTGTTGTAAATAAAATAAAATTTTTATTGTCCCTCCACAATTCTGTGATATTATGTGTATTAAATTTTTGTTGTTGTTTTAAAGGGCTAATTTGCTCATTTTTACGTTAATTTGAAAAAAAGAAAATATGATTCTAAATTGTTGTTGCTGTTCTTGTTGTTTTTTGAACATCGTACTAGTAGTGCTGACTAGGGGAAATTATTTATTCATTAGACAAGTTTAGTTTACAGTTAGTTGTAATCTAGCGGTTGAACACTAAATATGTATCAATTTAAAACACCATTCAGATTGTTTCTTTGTGGTCTATCAATGTCGGGCAAAACAACACTTTTAACTTACATTATTAAACATTGTAAAAAATGCTTATGGAAAAGCCGAAAAAATCTATTATTGCTATAGTGTTTGGCAAGAGTCATATGACCAAATAAAGGCTATTGCTGCAACAGATACTATGCCGACACAATTCATACGGGGACTTGATATTTTCAATAGTATTGAGCCAAACTCTTGTCTGATTATTGATGATTTAGCTAAATCCATTGAACAATGGTCTCAGGAAATGCTACAAATGCTTACTGTTCGTTCACATCATGAACAGATTTCCATAAACCTAGTTCTACACAATCTCTTCCATCAGAGCAAGTGCATGATAACTTTTGCTTTGAACTGTACCTACTATATTATTTACAGAGTTGTTCGTAATTCAAGTTCTCTAATAACTCTCAATAAACAAATATATCCCGGTGCTCTAAAATTTCTACTTTCAGCGTACAGTCAGGCAACAAATAAACCCTTTGACTATATTCTATTGGATTTTAATCAGAATACACCTGAGAGTTTGTGTGTAGTCACAGATATTTTTGACAATGAAATTACAGTATATCTTCCGATGAACAGTAAAAAAGGCTATTAGTTGCCATCATGACACGGGAGATACTACAAGAAAATAGACACTTATTTCTGTTTTAAGTACTTCAAAACCACCACTTAGGAAAACCATACTCAAACATGGCATTGACAAAGAATTTATTAATCTAATATCTGAACTTTGTTTAAATTTAACCGAGGGCAATGTATAGTTGCCAGAAGGTGTTAGACAACAGACAAAGCAACATCGTTCCAGTGTATGTGCCTTGTTTGCAAAAAAAGGAAAAGATTAAAAAAAAACTTCTTCTTCAGGCGGGGGGTCGCGTTTTTACACTTTTACTGCCAGTAATTGCAGAAATTGTAAACAGTTCTCCCTAGATGGCTAAACCTTACAAATTGACCCGAATAGATCTTGCCCTGTCACCAGCCGAACACTTTGAGTACAATCTAATTAATTTCATTAATGATGAGAATATTGCCGATGATACAAAAAAAAACTACTTTTGCCTCAAGATGCACTTCGATGAGTGAAAATATAAACCCTATCTTGAGAAAATAGTCACTGTAAGTGATCCCAAAAAAGAAACATCTCTTCAAGATGCTGCTGCTGTAACAGCAACATAATCAAAGGAGACGAAATTGAATTCAATAGTGTCAACTATTGGAAACCTGCTGCCACACTCGTACCGTGAACAGAGTAAATGAGTCTTAACATATCTCATGTTGGAAAGTGATGCTCGTCAAGATCGCTCTGTTCAAGTCGATAGCACTGGGAAAAGAATTATAAATAAAGGGAAAGGTTATAGTCTACTTGATTTAATTTATGATATGATTAAAAATCGTAAAGGACTTTTATCATTTGACAATCATCTATACAACTTTGTAAATACATTAAACTTCCCGAAAAGTCTTATTACCAATAAACAGATTCTAATTTAATTAAAGGAATATAGTACTACTAGTCCTCTAACAACAACACCAACACCATTAAAAAGAAGAAGAGGAAGATTTTAATTCAATCTTGGAAAATACTAGCAGCAGCAGCAGCAGTAGTAGAAACATTGATTTGATGACACCGATGGCTACTGCTAGACAAAAGTGAAGACGTATTTATATCAACTCATCACCAACACCAGCCTCTAGTATGCAAAAGGGCAGCGGATATTACACTACATGTTTGCGTTCAAAATGGGTTGAAGTTTTGAAACATATTTATGAAAATATTAGTGAAGTGGGAAATCGAAGTTCCCCACAGCACCTTCTAAAAAGTTCACCACTGACGACTTTAAAAAGAGCAAGAGAGTATCTACAAAGTGAGCAGAGTTACACTCTACATCGAAATCATAAGGTTCGTGGTAATCATTATCAAAAAACTAAAGCTTTTTCCCACTGCAAATAATGCAAGTAGATCTATTAACTCTAGATGAGATTCAAAGACGTCACAATACACCCTACAAATATATTCTACTTACAATCAGTGTCTTTAGTCATTATACATATGCTATTCCATTGCGGGAAGAGAGAGGTGTTGAAGTTGCTTTGAAGAAATTCAAAGTGTTCGTTGTAGTAAATTTGTTAATCCACATGTGGAAAAGGTATTATTGAAATATAATACAATGCTATATCAGGTTCATAGTCCTGCATCTATGACTAT
>NC_142794.1:56739228-56741728 GCF_049724085.1 Artemia sp. Qi Xiang Cuo
ATCATAAAAAAATTTTAAATGTTCCTTTATTACCTACGCAATTACACTAAAAATGAAGATATTTATGAAGAGTTTCAACTTGATATGGCTAAGTTTGCTAAAGAAAAGCTATTTTCTTGAGAAAACACACAAAATCAGAAAAAATGATCAATGTTCCTTTAGTACCTACGCAATTAGACTAAAAATGAAGATATTTATGCAGAGTTTCAACTAGCTATGGCTATGTTTGCTAAATACAAGCTATTTTCTTGCGAAAAACCACAAAATAAGAAAAATGTTCAATGTTCCTTTAGTACCTACTAAATTAGAATAAAAATGATGATATTTATGCAGAGTTTCAACTAGCTATGGATTGTCTTGAGAAAACACACAAAATCAAAAAAAAATGTTCAATATTACTTTAGTACCTACGCAATTAGGCTTAAATGAAGATATTTATGCAGAGTTTCAACTAGCTATGGATTTTCTTGCGAAAACATACAAAATCAGAAAAAATGTTCAATGTTCCTTTAGTACCCTCACAATTAGACTAAAAATGAAGATATTTATGCAGAGTTTCAACTAGCTATGACTAAGTTTGCTAAACACAAGCTATTTTCTTGCGAAAACACACAAAATCCGAAAAAATGTTCAATGTTCCTTTAGTACCTACACAATTAGTATAAAAATGAAGTTATTTATGCAGAGTTTCAACTAGCTATGGATTTTCTTGCGAAAACACACAAAATAAGAAGTAAAATGTTCAATGTTCCTTTAGTACCTACACAATTAGGCTAAAAATTAAGTTATTTATGCAGAGTTTCAACTATCTATGGATAAGTTTGCTAAAGACAAGCTATTTTCTTGTTAAAACACACAAAATCAGAAAAAATGTTAAATGTTCCTTTAGTACCTACGCAATTAGACTGAAATGAAGATATTTATGCAGAGTTTCATCTATCTATGGATTTTCTTGCGAAAACACACAAACTCAGAAAAAATGTTCAATGTTCCTTTAGTACCTACGCAATTAGGCTTAAATTAAGATATTTATGCAGAGTTTAAACTAGCTATGGATAATTTTACTAAACACAAGCTATTTTCTTGCGAAAACACACAAAATCAGAAAAAAAAAATCTTCAATATTCCTATAGTACATATGCAATTAGTCTTAAATGAAGATATATATGCAGAGTTTCAACTAGCTATGGATTTTCTTGCGAAAACACACAAAATCAGAAAAAATATTGTTAGGTTAGGTTAAGTTAGATTAGGTTAGGTTAGCCTACGTCCGCGCGCAGATAGGTTAGGTTAGGTTAGGTTGGATTAAGTTAGGTTAGGTTAAGTTAGGTTAGTTTAGATTAAGTTAGGTTAGGTTAAGTTAGGTTTGGGTAGGTTTGTTTAAGTTAGGTTAGGCTAAGTTAGGTTAGGCTAGGTTAGCCTACGTACGCGCGCGTACGTAGGCTAACCTAGCCTAACCTAACTTAGCCTAACCTAACTTAATCTAACCTATCCTAACTTAACCTAACCTAACTTAATCTAACCTAACTTAACCTAACCTAACCTAACCTAACTTAATCTAACCTAACCTAACCTATATGCGCGCGTACGTAGGCTAACCTAACCTAATCTAACTTAACATAACCTAAAAATATTTTTTCTTATTTTGTGTGTTTTCGCAAGAAAATAGCTTGTCTTTAGAAAACTTAGCAATAGATAGTTGAAACTCTGCATATATATCTTCATTTCAGCCTAATTGCATAGGTACTAGAGGAATATTGAACATTTTTTTTTTCTGATTTTGTGTTTTTGCAAGAAAAAATCTTGTCTTTAGTAAACTTAGCCATAGCTAGTTAAAACTCTGCATAAATATCTTCATTTAAGCCTAATTGCGTAGGTGCTAAAGGAACATTGAACATTTTTTCTGAGTTTGTGTGTTTTCGCAAGAAAATAGCTCGTCTTTAGCAAACTTAGCCATAGATAGATGAAACTCTGCATAAATATCTTCATTTCAGTCTAATTGCGTAGGTACTAAAGGAACATTGAACATTTTTTCTGATTTTGTGTGTTTTCGCAAGAAAATAGCTTGTATTTAGCAAAATTATACATATCTTGTTGAAACTATTAATAAATATATTAATTTTTAGCATAATTTTGTTGGTACTAAAGGAACATTGAACATTTTTTTTGATTTTGTGTGTTTTCGCAAGAAAATAGCTTGTCTTTATCAAACTTAGCCATAGCTAGTTGAAACTCTGCATAAATATCTTAATTTTTAGTCTAATTGCGTTGGTACTAGAGGACTATTGAACATTTTTTTTTAGTTTGTGTGTTTTTCCAAGAAAATAGCTTATCTTTAGCAAACTTAGTCATAGATAGTTGAAACTCTGCATAAATATCTTCATTTTTAATCTAATTGTGTGGGTACTAAAGGAACATTGAACATTTTTTCTGATTTTGTGTGTTTTCGCAAGAAAATAGCTTGTCTTTAGCAAACTTAACCATAGATAGTTGAAACTGT